>NC_053156.1:44576056-44621056 GCF_016835505.1 Polypterus senegalus | reverse complement strand
GAGAATTGCTGGGAGAAACAACTTGCAAACATTACAGAAGACAAATCACCTGGGAACATAACATACAGTGGTTTGCAAAAGTTTGGGCAACCTTGTTAATAGTCATTATTTTCCTGTATAAATCGTTGGTTGTTATGATAAAAAATGTCAGTTAAATATATCATATAGGAGACACACACAGTGATATTTGAGAAGTGAAATGAAGTTTATTGGATTTACAGAAAGTGTGCAATAATTGTTCAAACAAAATCAGGCAGGTGCATACATTTGGGCACTGTTGTGATTTTATTGATTCCAAAACTTTTAGAACTTTTAGTGACCCCTGACCTACATACACAGGTGAATCCTATAATGAGAGAGTATTTAAGGGGGTCAATTGTAAGTTTCCCTCCTCCTTTAATTTTCTGTGAAGAGTAGCAACATGGGGGTCACAAAACAACTCTCAAATGACCTGAAGACAAAGATTGTTCACCATCATGGTTTAGGGGAAGGATACAGAAAGCTGTCCCAGAGATTTAAGCTGTCTGTTTCCACAGTTAGGAACATATTGAGGAAATAGAAGACCACAGGCTCAGTTCAAGTTAAGGCTCGAAGTGGCAGACCAAGAAAGATTTCGGATAGACAGAAGCAACGAATTTTGAGAACAGTCAGAGTCAACCCACAGACCAGCACCAAAGACCTACAACATCATCTTGCAGCAGATGGAGTCACTGTGCATCTTTCAACCATTCGGCACACTTTACACAAGGAGATGCTGTATGCGAGAGTGATGCAGAGGAAGCCTTTTCTCCCCCACAGCACAAACAGAGCCGCTTGAGGTATGCTCAAGCACATTTGGACAAGCCAGCTTCATTTTGGAATAAGGTGCTGTGGACTGATGAAACTAAAATTGAGTTATTTGGGCATAACAAGGGGCGTTTTGCATGAAGGAAAAAGAACACAGCATTCCAAGAAAAACACCTGCTACCTACAGTAAAATATGGTGGTGGTTCCATCATGTTGTGTGGCCAGTGCAGGGACTGGGAATCTTGTCAAAGTTGTGGGACACATGGATTCCACTCAGTATCAGCAGATTCTGGAGACCAATGTCCAGGAATCAGTGACAAAGCTGAAGCTGCGCCGGTGCTGGATCTTTCAACAAGACAACGACCCAAAACACTGCTCAAAATCCACTAAGGCATTCATGCAGAGGAACAAGTACAACGTTCTGGAATGGCCATCTCAGTCCCCAGACCTGAATATAATTGAAAATCTGTGGTGTGAGTTAAAGAGAGCTGTCCATGCTCGGAAGCCATCAAACCTGAATGAACTAGAGATGTTTTGTAAAGAGGAATGGTCCAAAATGCCTTCAACCACAATCCAGACTCTCATTGGAACCTACAGGAAGCGTTTAGAGGCTGTAATTTCTGCAAAAGGCGGATCTACTAAATATTGATTTCATTTCTTTTTTGTGGTGCCCAAATTTATGCACCTGTCTGATTTTGTTTGTACAATTATTGCACACTTTCTGTAAATCCAGTAAACTTCATTTCACTTCTCAAATATCACTGTGTGTGTCTCCTATATGATATATTTAACTGACATTTTTTATCGTAACAACCAACGATTTATACAGGAAAATAATGACTATTAACAAGGTTGCCCAAACCTTTGCATCCCACTGTACGAAGATGCTTGACAGTGAAATCTTTTATAGCACCAAACTGCTAGATATATTCATATGGAAGTTTTGATAGTGAGCCAATGTGGTTTATAATTTTTGACTACTGATATTTTATATTTATATTGTGTTGTGTAGCTGTCAAAGGAAGTAGCAGGGCTGGCAGTGAACTTCCCTTTGCAGGTAATTTTTTTTTTAATTCTTTTCCACCAACCCCTTATCTAATGCAAAAAAAAGTGCAATTTGTGACTTTGTGAAAATGTTTGGTTCCTTCCTGGTGGAGAGGTGGATATTTTTGGCTGTATTGCCCTTAAAAAGAATGTTATCTTAGTTGTATTTTAGAAATGCATTGATTCCTGTACAGTATGTTTTGGTGAACCTGTTGTGCTTTGAGTGTCCAGGGTCCTCATTTATAAAACTTGCATACATGCAAAAAGGGGCTTAAAATACTGTATGTGTACGCAACTTCCCACACAATGGTCATGATTTTTTTTTTTAAACACACAACTCTGACCCATGTGTCTGCGAAAGTTCAATGACACTACAAAATGACGACAGTCATGATCAAGTAGGGAAATGCAGCCAAACCCGCTAAATGATGTCTCATGGTTATAGTAATTCATATCACCAAGACTTTGTTATATTGTGCATTGATATGACAAATATATCACACCTAAGAGTGTTGAATATGATGTATATGATTTTAGTTGTCTTTTAAGTAGGCCAAATCTATGCATTTGTACTAAAGAACCTTTTTCCTTTTTGTCAGTTTATATTGGCCATTGTTTGTCAATTTCATGGAGCCAGCACAAAGTAAGGAATATTTCAGCCAAATTTCACTGCATGATGCCCACAGTGCTGGAAGCCATTAACTGACTGGCAAGGCGCTACATCTAATTTTCATGTGGTATGGGTGTACATACATAAAACATTAGATTTTTCCCAACATAGAAAGGCAATTTCCTCCAGTGTCCAGATCTCCTAATGTAATTGGAGTAATTTATTGCATTCCTATTGCAATAAAGGCACCTACCAATATTTGAAGCTGCTTTTGTTAACCATGAGCAGTGACATTCCTTTAACATACAAGTCATTTGTAATGCCAAGATGTGACTGACAAAGTTGTCGCTCAGTGGCCAAGGTTAATCCATGATTCATTAATTTTGAGGCAAACTAGCTTTAATAGACCTGTCTGATGGTACTATAGAGATGGCTGGCTTATAGGTAAGTTAACTGTCTGAGCCCTTATTTTTTGTATTGATTGTACTATTCATTGTAACCACAATCCTGTTATCACATGTGCAAGGTAATAGCGACTACCCACTCAGACGCTGACAACTTGCACCTTTTTCTGTCCCCCAGAATGCAGATGAGAGGCGCTATAATGCTGTGCATAATTTTGTGCTCTAGGTTGTGGAATGCAGCCTGACAGTCTTCAGTGCAAGTGGTGGTGTCTAGATGTGACCGGTGAGAGGTTGCTCTACTAGGAAATTAACTTCTGCAGGATGTTGATTGAATGTGTATAAGGTTGATTAGCATGCTCCATATATGGATGTTTCAAGGTGGCATTTGAGATGAGTTTTAAAAATGTACATTCACAAGGTGATTCATTTATAAATGTAAATTGCATAGAAAAGTGTATACACCCAAATAATTTCACAAATCAAATGTTTTTGGCATACACATTTTCACGCTCGAATCCAAGCAAAGTTTTTGACCCCTAGAGAAGCTGAAGCCTCAAATGATTGTTATTGAGTTGTTGCTGTTACAGGTTAATTTAGATTAAATTAGTGTTTGTAGTTTGTTTTCTTAGTGGTAAGTATAATGCATATTAGTAGGCTCTCTCCCTGAAAGTATAGGCATTTATGTTTGTGTTCATACTTTTTCCTTTTACAGGATGCTATGAGAGGCCTGAATCCCAACAGCCTGCAATCCATGTTCCAGTCCAGTCATATCTCCAAGCAGGCAGCCTATGAGAACAGTCAGGCCAATAAGATGAAAAAGAAACAGCCGGTGATGCTGCACTCTGATCCCAGTATCCTAGGTGTGTAAAGCCTTTATATTGTCTTATAGTTGAAGTATTGCCACAGAAGGAAAAAATTGAGCTCTCTGTTTATAGTTACATCAGTACACAGATAGTAATACATTGCCTGATTTTGCTTCCTGGATTTTAAAGTTTGTAGAAAGCATGAGAGACTCATACCATTCTTTTAACAACATCACAGCGTTATTTGCTTCAGAATTACGTAAACTCTTGAAAAAGAATGCAGATTCGCATGGTGAAAAGGTGGCAAACTGATAGTCACTATGTCTGCTTACTATAATTACTGTTTACATTTTATTTAAATTATGATCATCCATTCTATCACTGTTTTATAGATTAGATACAGCATACACAATGAAAGGTTTTCAGATAGCTGACAAGATTGTAGTAGAATGTCAGATTCAATATTGAAATATTAGTAATAAACGTGGTAAATATAAGAAACATACCACTGCTAGACACTAATTGGGACCTTGAAGGTATGCCTGAATAATTTTATACAACTAGTGCTAAAAGGCACTACACAAATCAAGAACCGATCTAGTATAAAATTATACAAGAGAATACAAGCAGTAGTGATAGACAAAACTGCATGAAATAAGCTATTGATTACATCTTAAAAATAACATGAAAAGTGGTAGAAAGGGTAAGTGATAAAAGCTTATTATTGCATTAAATAATTCTATGAAAGAAATCATTTTTATGAAGAAGATATTCTCACATTGTTAATTTCAACCTAGTTGTTGCCTGTCAGAAAAAGCCGTACAAAGAAATAAAAAATATATATACAATTGTGCTTGAAAGTTTCTGAACCCTTTAGAATTTTCTATACAGGTGTTTCTGCATAAATATGACCTAAAACATCATCAGATTTTCACTCAAGTCCTAAAAGTAGATAAAAGAGAAACCAGTTAAACAAATGAGACAAAAATACTATACTTGGTCATTTATTTACTAAGGAAAGTGATCGAATATTACAGATTTGTGAGTGGCAAAAGTATGTGATGGAAGCCACTGTTGTGTTCTCTTGGTCTACCTTACCCATTTTCAATGTCTGATAAATATAGTTGTTGAGTTGTTATCTTAGTATTTGCATCCTCTCTGTTACCTGCATGTCCATAATACTCTGACATCTCCCATTAAAGAACTGTTTTTGCTAACGAACTAGTCACTTATTGGATGATTTTTTTTTTTTTTGCTGATCACACTATTCTGTGCAATCTCTATAGAGATTTATCTGGTCACTTAGATAAAGTTTTCAAACTAGTGATCATGGCTCCCTGAGGCGCTTGCTTGGCCACGGTGGTTCTGTTGAGTTTGACATTTTTATGAATATCCTTAAATTCCCTCACATAGTTTAAAATATTAATTGTTGCGCAAAATTCAGCCCTTATCACTGTGGCTATTGTAAAGCAATAGTTCTCATCCTTTGGGGTTCAACAGCCATTACCAGGTGGTACACAAAGAAATGTCGAGCAAAAAAAAGTGGAGGACAAATAAGTGTTCTTTGAAAGGACTATTGATTACAAAGCAGCTGAACCGCTGTCTTCATGTTTGGCTATGCTTCATTTTTACCACAAGTGAGGCCTGAGGTAACTCTTATTGTCCACCTCCTTGAGCATATCCATGCCAAAATTGAGTTTCTCTAAGAACACAACACCAAGTCCAATGGATTAATTATTTCAAAAGAGAGTGTCCTAATAGGTAAGTGCTCGCCTTCTAATTATCTCCAGCACCCACAAGCAGTCTGCAATATAATATTTTAGCTTTGGTAAGCTTGTTTAGTTCACTTTTATTTTAGAACAGTTTGTGTGTGGCAGAATATACAATTAGGAACAAAAATATTAAATATTACAGAGTTGTAATGTTTGGTGACTTGCCCTTAAACATTTCAGAAATAGGCTGAATATAGAAGCAGAACTACACTTGTTATCAACTGTATTCTATCATAAATACCTTGTGTGCTTTGTAGCAGGCTCAGCCTTCACATTGACTTGGAAACCTTTTGAGTACCTTTTTTTTTTTTTTTCTTAAGGTCCTATGTAATTTATGAGCTGTTTCTCTCCTCCTTTTTCACATATGACTGTAATTTTTGTAAATTAATAAATGGAAATTTAGGCTTTTAATTTTTATTCCATATCAAATCACAATTCTGTTATATTAAAATAAATAATTCATTAGAGAATTATGGCTTACATAAAAAATTTAGACTCACAAACTACTATCTGTAATACTTTCAAACAACTATCTGTAATACTTCCCAAATGTAAGGGGTGAGAGTAAAGAAATACCACCTTTAGATGTGCCTAGTAATGGTTCAGTATTCAAGAGTTTACATTTCAGTTCCTAGAGGTGGGATGCCAAGAAAAATTACTGACATATACATGATATTTGATCACATATACTTTAGGTCAATAATAGTTTACTATAGTTAACCGATTGTATGATTAATAGGTCTAATATTATCCAATATAATACCATGTTTACTGTTAGAATTAACCAAGATAAAAGACTTGCTTCCCTTCTCAGCATTGGGATTATTTTAGTGGGTGGGTCCTGTCCAGATGTTACAACATTCTTTGGGTTCTTTGCTTAAAAATGTTTAACTCCTGACTTGAGTCATCTATCTTGCAAATTTTGATATCTGGATAAAGATCAACTGAACCTCTTAATCATATTTGCATGCTATAAATACTGAGTTGCAGCCAAATGATTAGCTGTTTTTAAGATCAAGCTCTTTTCATTAATAAGCAAGGATACCTAATAAACTGGTCACAGATTGTATTACATTTTGACCAGAGTATGGCGTCATTTATTTTGGGTATTATTAATGAGCATCCTCTGAGGATTTGACTTTATATTTTAATACTTTTATAACAAGACTTCAAAGTTCATTATGACAAATGTCTTCTGTAATACAGGCTAATACTTGCTCCATAGAATGAATAGCTGAAAACAGTGTTTAGATTTTACTTTTGTTGTTGTATCCTTGGTTCAGAATAAAGTTTCAAAGCTTCATAATTCCATTCTGGTGAGAAACATACTACACCATAATAAGCTTAATATTCCATTTGTGGATAATTAGATTATCATTATGGTATATCCCCAAGACCGTTCATTGTTGCAAACAAGTTGAGTCTTAACATTTTTCTTGGGACCTTTTTTATAGTGAGAAATGAGAAATTTTGCTACACATGACTAAGACAAGATGACAAATTAGAACATTATTAGTCACACTATTTAGTACTTGTTACTCAATGCTTACACTTTTTTTTTTCCTTTTTTCTGTCATATAGGCTACTCTTTTCACAACCCTTCAGACCGGCTGAACCTAGGAGAGATTGAGCCTGTGGAGGACTACTGAACATAGCAATAGGAATCTGCTGCCTTCATCATTTCAGTCTTAGCTGAAGAAGTGCACTGTAGCCAGGGTGTCTGGGGATTTCTTCTCCAGTCTCTGACCCACAGCGAGAACGAGAGGGCCACTTGTTTCACTTTTTCATTGAAAGGAAGAGAGAAAAAAAGTAACCCTCTGGGCACTTGTCTATTACACAAAGCACCTTAAACTAAAGCACTTTACTTTTTTTTTTTTTTTTTTAAACTAAAGACAGAAAATTTGTGAAACTGGATTTTTTCCCTTCTAGGGATTTTTTTTGATGTGTTTTGGTTTTATTTTTATTTTTTTTTTTTTTTTTTTTTGAAAATCGATTTTTGGGAGGGGGGGGACAAAAACACTGTTTTAAAGTGAACTGAAGCTATTCAAAATGGATTTAACAGAAACTTGAAGAATTGCACTTATAAACAAAAATGGATTATTTGTGTAAATTGATATTTTTTGTGTGAATCATTTGTTGGTGTGCACAATATAATTTTTTTCATAGCTTTTGAAGAGTTGGAAAAAATATGCCATTTTGTTTAAATGAGAATTTATATTTGTGTGTGTGTGTGTGTGTCTGCGCGCGCGCGAGGCTGGTATGTTTTCTTGTGGACAAGCTTTGAATGAACATTGCTTAATGTGTGTATGTAAAGAGGGAAATTGCACAATGCATCATTCCTTTCACCAGCTATTGGTCCCAGAAATTCATTGTGTGTGTGTGTGTGTGTGTGTGTATTTATATATGTATGTGTTCATATATATATAAATAAGAGGTGAAATTGCAGACTTTTTGATAACTTGTTAAAGGGTTGGGAAGGTTGAGGGAGGGGCGATCTCAAATAAATCTCATTTAATTATAGACCTATTGAAGAACATTCTTTTATACTTCTGTTTGCATATTTTTTTCATTTTGGAAAAAGGCAAACAGCTTTTTTTTTCTTTTTTTTTTTTTTAAATACATAATTAAAAGGACAACAAGAGAGTTCCTCTGTACTGAACCGCAACCCCTGCTTTTGAATGCATGGTGCTCTGGGGTGATATTATATACACACCATCCCAGCAGCGTCTTTTGTGTGTGTGTGTTTATTTTTTTTTTTTTTTTAAGTGAAGGAAACCGGACCTTTTTCTCTTCCCTTAAAAAGATAAATTGTTTCACATTGTGACTTTGGACATCACCTTGTTTTGCTTGTGTGTGGGTGTTTTTTTTTTTTCTTTTCTTTTTTTTTCTTTTTTTTGAGCTTGAATGTGTATGTGTGTGCGTTTTTTAAAATGTCAGTCCAGAAATGCACTTAAACTTTTTTTTTCTGGGACAGGATTATTGCCTTTTTGAGGGGAGGGGGGAGTTTATGGACAATGAAACTTTACTTTTTCTTTAGCTATTAAGACAACGAAGTGAAAGCCTGCTCTTCCAAAAACGGGCAGATATATTTTTTTTTGATGTTGCTATCGGTTATATATATATATATATATATATATATATATATATATATATATATATATATATATATATATTTAGTATTCTTAGAACATTAGCACTTTGGGACTGTAGGCATCCGACTCCACAGAGTGCGTTTTTAAGCATTGAATGTATTAACACACAGGACTACACTTTTCAGAGTCCACAGGAGGGGCTTATTCAATTATTTAACAGAAAAAAACTGCTACTGTGGAGCTGCTCCTTTGCCTGGGCTATGTATGAATCTCCACATCTTGAATTCCTGAATTGAGCTTGGTTTACATTCGTCTTGGATTTAAAGTGTTTAAAGCTTATGGAGAGGAAAATTGGAACACTTACAATAAATGAAAATCCTTATCCAGGAGCGGATTCCCTGTTTCTACAATGTGACGATAGAGCTCTGTTGAAATCATTGGAAAATGGACATCGACTGGTCTTGGTTTCTCATGAGCGTGGCATACATGTTTACTGACATTTTTCCCCATACTTCCCCCACTCCTGCCATTCGCTTATACTACAACTTTTCAGAAAAAGGATATTTTGGTAAATTAGCAAGTTATCAGAGAGGGGTGGGGGAAGGTATTTTGTTTGATGTTTTTGCTTTAAAAAAAAGAAGAAAAACTTTTTTACGGTGTTATTATACAATTAAAATGAAAAAAAAATTGGACTGAAAAGAAATATATATATATATATATATATATATATATGTGTATGTACATATATATTACAAGTCTACTCAAAGACAGGCAATTGTTTAGTTTGGTTGAATTTTCTTTTTTCTGCCAAGACAATGGATGCTCTTAAACTGTCAAAAGCTACATTTTGTCAAAGGGGCTTTTTTTTATTCTCAATTTTCCAACACCTTTTTTATGAAGATACAACAAAGTTGACAGCTGCTTCATAACTGTTACATATGAAAAAGTAAAGAATCTTGGATGGATATGAGTCCTATTTGAACAGTTGGTTGCTCTCACTTTTTGTGATATGCAGTAAATCAGTCTTTTGACTTACCTTGAGTCTTCTTATGGGATGAAGCTCATTTTGCAAATGGCATATGCATATGAATGTTACAGAGGTGGCCTTTAATCTCTGGACTGAACTTTACCCTATGTCATCCTGCGGATAAGCAATGGAACTTGAAAGGGTTTTTAGAACTTGTGTGGGAAAAAAGGATTTATTAACAATTTGGACACATGACTCCTGCATGGAAGTACACTGCTCTGCTACACAGAAATACTTTAGGGGAAAAGATGCACACTATATCCTTTGGATTTTTTGTCTGCTGAATCCTAGTCTGCTCCCTCCTTTGTCGAAAAAAAAAAAAAAAGATTTGCTATGAAAAATCAAGAGGCATTCATTATGCAAAATATTGGATATAGTGTTAACTTCCTGATGACTTCTGTGACATTGGGGCACTGACATAAAATGGTAAGTGGTTTGTTTTTCTTTTGAAATAGTTGTGTCATTGAATGATGGCTAAACAAAAATTTAATTCTTAGATTATTTTGGGTTGTGGTCTTGCCCGCACACATTTAAACAGCTGTTGCGTTTTTGGTTTCTTGTTTACTATTCATTTACAGAATGTTTCTTAGCAATAAAGTTACTGTGTTTATTTTAAACAACCAGAGTACACACTTATGAATAATGAATCATTGAGAATTACATGCTACAGAACAGCAGTGACAAAAATGAAATGATAAATGTGATCAACTTTCTTTTAAGATAACTGGAGAATTACTATGATTATATTTTTTTTATGGTTTATTTAGATTAAATAGTAAGTTTAAATGTAAGCTATGCTTTCTGTGCTTTAACAAAACTGACTTTATTGTGACCAAACAAGGTATTGTATTTCTTCAGACCCTTTAATGGCATATTTCTAGCAGTCATAGTCTAAGTTGTCAAATTTTGTAAAAAAAAAAAAAACTACTCTAGCCTTAAGATTTGTTTTCCATTGAGATATCTGCACTCTCTTTAACAAAAAATTATATTTTCATAATAAGTGCTGCCAGAGCCCAATTTTAACGTCTGAAACAATCCATCATTTGTAGTGCACTTTGTATGCTTGTTACATTAGCTTTCCCAAAAAAACGAAGTGCACAGAAATGTTTAAGCCCATTAATATAACAATAGGTGGATAGATGTATAAGTAGTAGTTTAATTGTTCCAAGTGGGAGGTTTAGCTTAAGAAACAGAGAATGAGAATGAAAATGAAACTGATAAGTATTATGAACAATGCTGATCATCGTCTTTTTTGACACACTAGCATTAAGTATTTTTAGCCAAATAACTTTTGAGTAAAAGTGTGTCAAGTAACACTGCTGGACCCCTCCATACCAACAGCAATATGCCAGTAAAATGCCTTATTGTGATTACGATAAAAATACAGTTCAAGTATAGATTTCTTGACCAGTGTAGAATTTCAAAAAACGAATGCCATATGTATTCACATTTTTTGAAAATGTGTTTTGTGGCATTTGCATGAACAAATATAAGAAATAATAAATTAATAACAGTAGTTATTCTATCTTCCTGATGGGAGATAAAAATGAGAAGGAATTAGATCTGAAACAAATCGGACATGCCAGCTGCATCTGCTAAGTAGTATCTGTACAGTTCCTTCACACATTTGTCTTTCATCAAAAAGACAAACACCTTGTGAACAGTAATAAATCTCTCATTTTTATTATTGCTATTTCACAGGGCTTAAGGTTTGTTTCTCATGTATGTGGCAAACCTATGGTGAGCCAGTTGTGGCTCTGGCACTTGTTGCTGGAGTGACACAGTCAGTCAGTGCCTCGAATAATTGAATTCTTCGAGTGCAATGATAAATATGTAATTTAAAAAAAATAAAAATAAAACCGTATGACCATTTGTTATTTTGTTTGTGAATATCGTTCCATGTGTTTTGTTGTTTGATGCATGGTGGAGCAGTGGTTAGCATTTCTGCCTCACAGCTCAGGTCACACTATTGGCAACAATTCAGCATAGTTCGCAGATGCTCGCCTAGCCCTCAGGGGTACTTAAACTATTGAACTATTACAATCATCTCACAATTTGTCCCATTCCAATTGGCTTTAGTGCATTACAGTGAAGTTCCTGTATATTTTCTGTGTTTTTGCCAAACTCACAACAGTCCAACTCCATATTTTTTGTTCATTACTAATTTTCAAAATGGGTACCTGATCTTATGTAATGCAGTTAAAGTTGCAGTTACAATATACAGTACCTTTAAAAACTGTTTTCTGTCACGTTGTTCATTTTACTTTAATCCAGCTATTCATTCAATTTATTGAGTCCGTTCAGTAATTCATGAGTGTAGACACCAGAGTTTACACTGTGAGCATTGGACTCAAAGCAGGATCAGACCTGGATGTGTATTCATTTTGTTGTTTTACATAAGTTTATTAATTATTGGTCACTTTCTACTTTTATTTAACACTTAAGTTATGTTTTGTCTTTGAAATGGACAGTTCTGACTTTGTTGCTTATCCAACAATTTAGTTTATTTTTGTATAGCCCTCATTACTGAGTATAGGCACAGAGTACTGAAGTAGAAATGAGAGTATTTGTCAAATATTTCATTTCATGTACTTTATTGTGTAAGTTTTGCCCTCACGTTGTTTCAGGCTAGTGATTAACTGCCAGTGAATAGACATGGATTAAATTGTCAATTATCTTAAGAGTGTCCAAAAGTGTGTTTGCAATACATGCACAACCATGATCAAGTCACTTTTCTAAACAAAGAAAAGATGAGTTCAAGAAAAAGGTTTTCCTTTTTTGTATGTTTAAAAACAGTAACGTTTCAGAATTGACCTTAAACTGAGTCATAAAAACTCTCACTTTAGTATGCCTTAACTAACCATCGCATTTAGGTTTCCTAGAAATGAACAAAAATGATTTTCCAATGTAGTATTGCATCTGCAATGCAACACAAAATGCATGTGTTTTGACAAATTCAAATAGATGGAAAAAATGAAATGGCCATTACAAAACCTATTGATTACCCTGTTTGCTGAAAAAATAATGGCAGTTGGACAAAGTTGAACTCCACTGTACTTACTGTCCACATTTTTAAATGAAAGCATAACAGTCATTTATCTTTTACAGTTTGTTATGCTGCCTGTATGGGCGGAGTGGTGGCTGTGAGGCTAGGGATTTGCACTGGTAATTGGAAGGTTGCCAGTTTGAATCCCGTAAATGCCAAAAGTGAATCTACTCCTTTGGGCCCTTGAGCAAGGCTGTCCCGGGGTATGACGTTAATCTGCATCCAGCCCTGCATGTCGGCCCTCCCACCTGCAGGGAAAAACTTGGGGTTTGGTGGCAGAATTGGCACTCCAGCCACCATAACAAAACTCACACTGTTCCATTCTATCTGAACTTGTGTGGTGCTGAGGTGTCACCCATTGCATGGCTGCACTCGGGTCCTAATCTGGATCCTGAGTTGGTTTGTTGGGTGCGGCAAAGCACTGTTTCAGTGCGTGCTCCTAACCTGTAAATGGCAGCAATACAAGTAAGTCTATTCTCTTGCTGATAATCAAAGTGCTTAACAACAGTAAATACTCATAACAAATGCATCAAAACATAAAAGTGGTTATGACAGACAAGCTCAGAGAATAAAAAAAATCAGAAACACCCATCCATCAATTTTTCTAAATGCACTTCATCCTGAGTAGTGCCACAGGGAAGTTACTGCCAAATTTCAGGGATCACAGTTTTTGGTGAAGCTGAAATTTAAAGATGGAAGAAAAATATAAAAAGAAATTGAGCATCATTTCTAAAAAGGTCAAACATATTACTGGTATGGAATGAGCTAATGCCACTAAGACTTTATAGACTATAAATAAAGTTCATCAGAGTACTGATTTACCAAGGTGTCGTGTTGGATATTATGCTTGAGGTCCAGTTTCTGAGCATAAGTTGGATTTCCTGTGTACTGAAAACTTTTTCAAATTATTGTCAACTACTGTGAATATTACAGCTGGTTTCAGGCATTTGACATTCTGTGAATACTTGACAGTTGTCTTCCTTGCATTTAATATTTTCCTTGCCACAAAAGTTACTTTGTAAAAATGGAGCTCCTTAAAATATTATAAAATGATTATATATTTCTAATGTGGAAATTGAATGGTAGCATTGAAACAATGTAAATTTGCATGTGGCTTTTGAGTATATAAAAGGATAAAATGAAAGTGAAAATCAGTGGTGTGTTTTTGTTTGTTTTTCTTCTTCCTGCTTTCCCCCCGCCTCATTTGATGTAGGTTTTTAACTCTTAAATTGTTTATTGTTTATTATGTATCTGGCTATGCTGTGCCTCATCTGAGATCCATACCTTTCAGTGACTACTTTTATTTGTTTTTCTCTTTTTACAGCCTTTCAAGGATCATGCCTCTTCAGGGGTTAGCACCTCTTTTTGTGCTTTGCTTACTTTGACACAACCCCAAGTTTTGAAAAACTAAACCTGCTGGGACTTGAAAGATCATAAGGTGACTTAAAGTGCCACGGAATCCAGCGGCTGTAAGATACGTCTGTATCTGCCTCCCTTGCATTGCCAGTGGATTGAAGGACAACATACATATATAAGTTAATTATAATATGCACAATGTTCTGTGTGTTTTTTTTTTTTTTTTTTTGTGCCCACTTACCCCCACCCCTTTTTACATTATTTCTGGATCAGGGTACGAAAATTGTTTTCTTTTGTTGCTTTTGCACCTCAGACCCTACCTGTTTCCCTCTTGACAGTTAATAACTGCACGATAAGGAACCTATTTTTAGGTCCCTCCCTAATCTCCTTGGCTTCTTCCGTTTAACAGTATCTGCATGATAAATGGGCTCCATGTCAAGATGGGAGAGAAACGGAGCAATAGACTCGTCAGCCAAATCTTTCAGCTGTAGGACAACCAGCAGTTGATTTTGGATATGGGAGCCAAGTGCTTGAGATTTCTGTGGCCTGGAAATAAAACAACAGAACTTAAAGTCAGAACATTGTATAAATGTTTCTACTGTAAATAATTAATCTTTTTGTTGAAAAGGAGTAATTCCATCATTTCTTTATGTTCACATGGCCTTAATTGTACAAAGACACCCTGTGGTGCAAAAAGTCATTTTTAAGACAACAAAAAAGGCTTCTGTTGAAGGGGAAAATTTGATTTTAAAAATGGAAAACACAGAAGTGAAAATTGACTGGATTTTTGAATTTGGAATTCCATCCCAATGCACATCCTTTCCACCTCTTCCTCCAAAAAAGATTAATGATTATTGCTGAATAAAGAAAGTAAACAAAACAAAGCAAGCTTAATGCTTGTTGCCTGTATGTAGCGAAGTATCTGAAGGTCTCGTCATAACACCTGATTTTTCTTGCAGTCATCTGTTATGTCCAGTTACTACACAAGCAAGGTAACTCTATCCTGTGAGACCTCTCATGGTCTGACCCTTATCTCTGAATCTTGTGTTGTCTCATTAAAAGCTTGCTCCGGTGACTGTATTCCACTTTGCATTTATTTTTTTAAGAGGTTTGTGCCATTGGCTGTTTAATTTAAGCTGCTCAATTTTGCAGCTGATGGTACGTGACAGTAGCTAGAAGGCAGCTCTTCCCTGAGCAGGAACAGTGAATGAACATTGACTTTTTTCATTTGAGTTCCACCACTTAAACATTTCCTTTTACTGCTTAATTGCTCCTAGTGAATTCTGGGACCCCCTATACTTTGTATTGGCATTAATTTTCACTAAGGCCTCCTGATTCTTCAGTCCATTTTTTTGGCAGTGCTTTTCTTTTTGTTCATAAGTTATCTTTTTACTGATGACATTATTGGCCACGTATATTCAATATTTTGAATTGGTTTATGTTAATTGCGCCCCAGTGTGCTTTGAAGTTTGCCACTTTCCTGTGCAGGTAAGAGTTGCCTACCTAGTTTTGTGCTTGTGAAAAGGTTTAAACTTAATGCAGACAGGGACATTATTATTTTTCTTTAAGAAATGGGGTTAATAGAGGTTTTTTTTCTGTTTGCTGTTTTAATGTCTCTAGTGTGTAATGAACCCAGTCAATATTTTTAAATTGTTTTTGAATTGTTCTTTTGAAGCGTAACCAAGAATTTCTGAATAATGTGAAATTTCATTCCTTAAAAAATGGGGTGGTAGACATGTTTATGGCTGGATGTTTTGCTATAAAGGTAAGATTATTATAAATGTATGTTTTTTCTTTTCATCTCTTGGTGTTTGGTTGTCTCTTTACCAATGCAGCAACCAGCTAGCTAAAATCCACAGGGCCGTTTTAGCCTTCTTAGGTATCTTAAGTAATGGCTTTAAAGAACTTTTTTCATGTGAACTCCTGTAAAGTTTCACAGTTTCAAAAACTCGCATCACAAGCTTACTTTTGTTTTGTTTTTGTTTGTTTATCCTCACCCCACCCCACCTCTTTCTCCATGGAGCAAGTAGTTACAAATCTGTGTACCTGTGCTGGCATTCAGCTACATTAGTGCCTTTTCATGTGTTTCTCCCCTGTTGCTGTTCCTGGTTATCCCTTTGTACTTGGGAACTAATTGGAATTCAAGTCCAGTTTAGCTTGTTTTGCAAAAAGCATTAAAGTTTGTACTTTGGATGAGTAAAGTTTACAGATAACCTCCTTTGATGTTAAGTATGTAGAGTGTGACTTTGTCTGTAAAGGCAGTTGATCCATTTTAGTTAAAACACTACTGCTACTCTGAAAGTTTTAACTGTAAGAGAGTGGCTCTGATAGTTATAAATGTTTGTTAATATGTGTACGTATGTGTATACTTTTTTTTTCTTAAAAAAAAAAAAAAGTCAGTGTTGACTAGATTGTTTTAAGCAACTTGTACAGTTTATGCTCAAAGTATTACGGTAAAATTACCTTATTTCTTGGACATGATATTCTTCTCCGGTGGCTTTACAGTCTTTTATTAAGAGTACATGAAGGTGTTGACATAGCCACATGTAAGTTTGTGAAAATGAAGTGTTATTACTACAAGTATGGAATAAGGAAGCAAAGTGTCGTCTTTTGGGAGTTGTTGACACCAAATATGCCGACCGCTGTATTGTTTTGCTGGCTATCCCCCACATCCACTCCCTGAAAATAAAACGCAAACACACACACTTTTTGTCAAGCTTGGAACCCTTTCGGCAGTGTATCTTTTTCAAAATCTGGATAAAGGATGGAAGTATAAAAAAAGCCCCAGTGACTCTCTTTGGTGATGGTCCAGAAGGTTTTTCAGAATCACTCAATGGTATTTTTAGTTTGCATTTGTTGAAAAGGCCATTATGTTATACTGTTATCCTCAGGCAACTTATTTTTTCTCATTGTACATATTTGTTTATAGCAGGAATATTAATTAGTAGACCCCAAACACTAGACAAAATGCTAAACGGATTTAGATTCATCAAGTTTTTTTTCTTTTGTTGACAAAGCTTATTTTTGGTGCCGTGTCCCATATAATTTAAAATGTGACAATTTCAGCAGTTTTATTTTCCCTTTTTATTAATGGATGCTATTGGTTAAAGTATATGTAAGTTGATGGTACCATGCTGGCTTATAAAATTACATGCATGTTTTGTTGCAGTAATATTCGCTTACATCACTTGCTTAAATTTTAGTCATTTAAGAAAATCTTTTGACAGAAAATGTATTGTTTTCATAGCTCTTTTCTGACATTTTGATGATTTTTGCATTATTAATTTTGAAGACTGCTAGTGATTCAATTCTGAAATATCTGCTCAGCACCTGAGTTAGTTGAATAGCTGGACATTTGTAGATTCAACTACAATCTGTTAGGTGTTTGGCAGTGTAACTGAGGGGACGAACTTCATGTACTTCTGTTCTTTATTTAATGTTGACAGAATTAAATGATCTGTTGGAGAGTTAGGTTTTCATTTTCTGTTTCTTAATATTACTTGTGGTAACATATGCACTCAGAACCTTTTGATATGCTTTTATTTGAAATTATATTAAAGGTCCTTATGTGTTTTTGTACCAATAGTGTTTTAAGTCAATATTAAATATGCAAATATATTCACTGTGATCCTAGCAGCTTGAGATAAAGCTGGACTGTGACTTTGTCTTTTTCTGAACTCTAAAGGCTTAGGCAAAAGTATGATTTATTATCATTGTTTTAAGAATATAGTTAGGTTATAAGCTGTTTTTCTAACTGCATTTTACTGGATGCCCATAAATCAAACTTTATGTTCTTAATTTTTTTTTTTTTGGGAAAGTAATGGGTGACTTTCATTTTGAAATGACCTTTTGTGCACACTTAGTGTGCTTTTGTGGACCATCAAGCTATTTAACTTTTCTCCAACTTTGCATATAAGTTTAAACTTATTTGTTAAGATTAGAGTAACAGAAGCATTTTATTTTTAATTTCCATGTGCTTACTGTACTTTGTTAATTATTCTTAGAAATCTGCACTGTATTTGTAAAACATTTATGCACCCATCTGTGCACATCAGAATACTTTGTTCTCCCTTGTAGATTTACATTGCTTAATTGTCTACTGTATTCAATGGGCACTACTCATTTAAGGCCGCCTTACATCCTAATATTACAGTTAGTTTCAGTTAACCATTTCAGAAATTTGTCTTCGTAATACAATGTATTGTAGTTTTGCGGTTACGTTCTTCATCCAGATATTTAGATTTTTTAGGTTCTCCTGCTTACATCTTATGGTAGCTATGCATTGCGTTTCATACAACTTTGTAGAGCATTTGTTTGGCATGCAACAATTTGACTCAATATTCCTTTCATTTCATAATGGAAAATTGGCTTTAATGAGGAAAAACATTAATTATAGGTTTAATCCTAGGTTTGTATAAAAATATAAAAATAACTGGATCATAATTCCTTAGTTAATGAATGTATTAATTTGCATGTAATGATGATTATTTACAGTTAAGACCACACTGAATTCAAAACGTTTTCACAAAATTGTCTTGCTGCTTTTTTATTTTTTTTATTCTTTCTGGATGGGAGCTTGACAATGTTCTACACACTTTAAGCTGGAACCTTTGTATGTAGCAATGAAGGCTGACCTTTTTGCTAATTTTTGATATGTGTGATACAGGTCACCTTGAATAGTGTTCATTGCAAAGTACTTCACATTGATGTGGAAATTGATACTTTATTATTTCACCTCTGTGTTTTGTTTAGCTGTACAGCAGGGTGTCCATTGAGTATTTCAGGGAGAACCAAAGGATTCAACACACTTTCCCATCCTCTACTAACCCCTAAGGTTTGGTGCTTAAATTTGAAATAGATAAATGATTTTCTACCTTTTCACAAGCCACTGTTCCACTGCTGTTTAACATTGTGAATGTTTTGGAAATTGTTAATACAAGTGAAAAAAAATGTAAATAGTTCCCACATCCCCTATGTCATGATCAACAAAAAAATAAATAAATGAAAAGAAAGTGAAAATGTTTACTGATTGTGGTGGGTGGTTTTTATTTATTTTTATTTTTTTTAATTTCATGATGTTTAAAAGCACTGTTCCGCACAAATTACTCAAACTTTAATTTTTATGTTCAATGCATAGTCTTGATAAAGCCTCCTGGAATGTAGATGGCAATAAAATATAGTATCAGTTTGCCTCAATTTATTCTTATTCAGCATAGTGCCCATCTCTGTGCCAGTATCTTCAGCTGTATAAGATTACACTAGTATGAAAAAGTACATACACACCACAAAAAGGTTTCTCTTTGCATTTTTTGACAAAAGGGTATTTAATTATCTTTTCAACAGTACTGGAAAAGGTTAAAAAATTATTCATTTGTATGTTTCAAATCAACAGAAATGAAATTTCCTTGCAAGGAAGCAGATAGTAAACTCCCATCCCTAATTTTATGTCTTTAATTGAACCCGGCTGAAATTATTTAATTGAGGCTAACTGAAAGATGTTACAAGTTGTGCAAGAAATGCACATATTTTCTCTGTGTGTGAGGTGAGCAAGATATGCCTTTCCAAAAAAAAAAAAAATCATAACTGAAGTTTAGTGAGTAAAGAATAAAGGGATCTGGAAAGATGAATCAAAGGTAAGAACTGCTTGATTACTATACTATTGTAAGGTAATGAGCAAATATGATCACAGATATGTTTGGGAAATGTATCTCCATGAAGTGTATTGAAGGGAAAAAGGTGAAACATAAGTGGTTTTAATTGAAATACAGTACTGCAGTTAAGTTTCCCTGAGGGCTAGGAATTTGTCTGCCAACTATGCTGGACTGATTATTATGACCAAAAATTTGACATGAACTGTGAGACAGCAGTGCTAACTACTGCACCACCATGCCTCGAAAATCAAAAGAGATGGACAGAATGATAACCACAAACAAAATACAGCTATTTTTTATAGTGTGAGTATATGTGTATATACTGTACATATACTGTGTGAGTGCAGTGATATGTGTGTATAGCTCATTGTGCTGACAGAGTGCCAATCTTGGGGAACACATCAGCCATGTAATGAAGTAGCAGTTTGTGGTGTCCTTTTTTGTTTCAGGTCAGTTTTTGGTAATACTTTTCTGTTCCATTAAGAAGATAAACACCTTGTAAATAGCAATAAATCTTTTGTTTTGAAACCCCGTGAAATGTTTTGTGCAAGAGGGCTTCTTTTATGGCTTATTTTGACTTGTAGCTTGCACATTATTTATGCATTAATAATTTGCCATGTGGTTTATATTGCCAGTGCCAATACTCCAGATATATTTTCATTGCTAATATACCCCTCAAATGAAAATACTGCGTTTTGTTTTTTAAATGCATGCAGGGTGTATACCGTCATGGCTGAAATTATCGGCACCCTTGGAATTTTCCCAGAAAATTGTTGCAATTATAAATGCTTTGGTATACATATGGTTATTTCCTTTGTGTGCATTGGAACAACACAAAAAAACCAGAGAAAAAAGCCAAATCTGACATTTCACACAAAACTCAAAAACCGGGCTGAACAAAATTATTATACACCCTCAACTTAATATTTGGTTGCACGCCCTTTGGAATAAATAACTGAAATCAAGAGCTTCCTATAACCATCAACAAACTTGTTATGCCTCTCAACTGGCATTTCGGACCACTCTCATTTTGCAAACTGCTCAAGGTCTCTCTTTGATTCTCCCAACAGCAATTCTGAGATCTCTCCATAAGCGTTCAATCGGATTTAGATCCGACTCATTGCTGGCCACTTCAGAACTCTCCAGCACTTTGTCTTCAACCATTTCTGGGTGCTTTTAGAGGTATGTTTGGGGTCATTGTCCTGCTGGAACACCCATGACCTCTGACACAGACCCAGCTTTCTGACACTGGACCCTATATTGCTCCCCAATATCTTTTGGCAGTCTTCGAGTTTCATGATGCCTTGCACACAGTCAAGGCATCCAGTGCCAGAGGCAGCAAACATCCCCAAAACATCTTAGAACCTCCATCATGTTTGACTGTAGGTACTGTGTTTTTTCTTCGTAGGCCTCATTCTGTTTTCTGTAAAACGGTAGAATGATGAGCTTTACCAAAAAGCTCTACCTTGGTCTCATCTGTCCACAAGACGTTCGCCCAGAAGGATTTTGGCTTCCTCAAGTACATTTTGGCAAACTCCAGTCTGGCTTTTTTATGTTTCTGTGTCAGCAGTGGGGTCCTCCTGGCTCTCCTGCCATAGCGTTTCATTTCGTTCAGATGTCGACGGATTGTTCGAGCTGACACTGTCTGCAGAACACCTTGATTATGTTTTGAAGTTGATTGGGGCTGTTTATCCACCATTCGGACTATCCTTTGTTGCAGTCTTTTATCGTACACATCCAGGGAGATTAGCTACAGTGCCATGTGTTGTGAACTTCTTGATTATGTTGCGCACAGTGGACAAAGGAACATGAAGATCTCTGGAGATGGACTTGTAGCCTTGAGTTTGTTGATATTTTTCCACAATTTTTGTTTTTGAGTCCTCAGACAATTCTCTGCTCTTCCTTCTGTTCTCCATGCTTAGTGTGGCACACTCATACACACAACAGAAAGGTTGAGTCAACTTTTCTCCATTTTAACTGACTTCAGGTGTGATTGCTATATTGTCAGCACCTGTTTCTTGCCACAGGTGAGTTCAAATGAGCATCATATGCTTGAAATAAAACGATTTACCCACAATTTTGAAAAGGTGCCAATAATTTTGTCCGGCCCATTTTTGGAGTTCTGTGTGACAAGATGTCAGATTTGGCTTTTTTTCTCTGTTTTTTTTTTTGTTGTTCTATTGCACATAAAGGAAATAAACGTGTATACGTTTGTAATTGCAACAATTTTCTGGGCGAAATGGTACGTTTTCTGGGAAAATTCCAGGGTGCTGATAATTTCGGCCATGACTGTATTTGATTGAATCGGATCGTGATATCATGCATGGGCAACGCAGATTGGGCAGTGATTTTTACAAGGCAATGCAATGATGTTGTAAGTCTTTGATGTCATGCTGACCTCGCAAATCATCACAGGGTGCTGGGAAAAACATATTATATGCAAATCCCTGCAATTCTCAGGAAAGTGTTTAGTGAACAAGGTCACTTTTTATTTATATATATATATATATATATATATATATATATATATATATACACACACACACACACAAAAGAAAAAATAATTGATCAGCTGTTCCAGTATCATTGTAAAATTCAATTTTACTACAATCAGAATCACTGTCTTAAAAAATGTAAATGATCAAAACCCTTCTAAGGAACTATTAAGTGAATTTCTTTAATATTTGAAGGAACCAGAAGATTCAAATATTTGGTACTTAAATGGTGGACAGTGTTCTGGATAACTTTGTGAGATGGAATTCTTATATAAAGTTGGATGTAATAAGTTGTTAAAAGACGTACATATGAGTTTGTTTGAAAGAACACCTTTAATAATCCACTACTTGAGTTAAAAATGAACTTATTGAAATTAAATTCTTTTTTATTAACATTAAGTGCATATTTTGAACAGAAATCTAGGATAAAACAAGATTTACTTTGTTTTCCAGGTGATGCACTTTAGACCAAGTTCTCGGTTCAATGCAAATGTTATTGTATGGTGACTTGTTTCTGACTAAAACCTATTATTCCACATTGGAGTCTTGTGTGGTGTAAAATTGTAAACATGACAAGTTTCCATTCTTATATGTTCTGGTGAAGAGAAGTCTATTTAAAGTATAGTTTGTGTATATTGATGTTTCAAGATAGAAGAAGCTAATCCAGTTTTGGCAAATGTCACTTTAGGAATATAATGCGAAAAATGATTACTCATTAAAAAAAAAAATTCAAACACTTTGTTCGTAATAGTACAGTTCAAGCATTTAAAAATTTATAGCTTGTTAACCATCATCTTTAAAATCTTTGATTAATTTGGCTTTTGTCATGTAATGTATTTTTTCCTCCAAATAAAGTCAAAGTTTACTTGATTCATTTTTTGATGTAGTTTTTGTGTGAAATAGCTAATGAGTAAGCTGGATGGATACATCTTGAAGCTTTCCATTTTTGTTAAATAAACTTGGCCCAATATTGAAATATCCCTCTCCAGCCATATATTAAGCTTACTGTAGATTTACATTTGTCAAGTGTACTGCAAATATTTAACATTTCACTTGAATCACTGTCTCTGTAATTTGTATTCCCAAATATTTTACAATAGATTTAATTAGAATGTTTTAAGCATTAATTACAGGACAACCATGAATTGGCATTAATTGACATTTCTTCAAATTTAAAGTTAAACCAAATGCTTTTCAGTAGAAATCTAACAATTGTAAAGGTTTTCAGTTTTTTTTTTAAAAGAGATAACATTGTCCTCTGCAAATTGACTAATAGTGTATGGTTTGCCAAGTACAGTAATAAATTTAAGGGGGGAGAAAAGGCAACCTTGCTTTATCCCACAGTTACCTTTGAATCTGTGAAGTCCCATAAAGACTTGTGAAAAGTATATTTATAAATGTATTTCTAAATCTTAGCATTTGTAATGAACATAAAATGAATGGATGCTGTACTGAATCAAAGGCCTTATAAAGGTTTAAGGTAAAAATCAAACTATCTTCTATTAAATGTCTATAATCAAGAATTTCACTAATCAAATGAATATTATAGTATGTAGATATGCCCTTCATTACACCTGATTGTGTTTCACTTATGATCTTGGAGAGTCCGGACTTCAGTCTATTTACAAGGATCATTTAAGCAGTGTTTAACAATGTAATAGGTCGCAAATTATTTAGCAATCTGGAATCATTGTCTGGTTTTGGAGTAAGTACTATAATGCATTGTCTCATTGTTTGGGAAATACTTAAATTATTAGTGATTTATTTAAAAAAAAAAATGATTTCTTCCCAAAAATTGTTATAAAAATTGGCTGTTATGCCTTCTGAAGCTGGAGATTTATCTATGGATAACCATTGTATAGCTAATGGTAGTTCTTCATGTGTAATATCTCATCAAAGAGTTCAATAGAATCTTTATTGAGATAAGGAAGAAATATTTGTAATATTTTTAATAAATTTTCAGAATCATGAGTAGAATAGGATGAAGATAATTTACTGTTAAAGGGGAGTATTTAGCTTTCTTATGAGAGTTGATACATTCTTGATTGCTAATAAGCAAAGTTGTCACTAGGATTCACCTGTGTATGTAGGTCAGGGGTCACTGAGCTTACCAAGCCAATTTGAGTTCCAATAATTAGTTCTAAAAGTTTTGGAATCAATAAAATGACAACGGTGCCCAAATTTATGCACCTGCCTGATTTTGTTTGAACAATTATTGCACACTTTCTGTAAATCCAATAAACTTCATTTCACTTCTCAAATATCACTGTGTGTGTCTCCTATATGATATATTTAAGTGACATTTTTTATCGTAACAACCAACGATTTATACAGGAAAATGACTATTAACAAGGTTGCCCAAACTTTTGCATCCCAATGTATCTTTCTCTGACATAGAATTTCTGTGTGTGCATGTGTGAGTTGCTGTCCTGCACTTTGTTTCTGGATATAGAAAGTAATATATTACAGCTAGAACTTATCCTTTACCAGGTTATTAATTACCTTCCAGTTGCAGTGACACCAGTACCATAATACCGTACATTAGCTGGTTTTATGCCATCTAATACATTACAATTAATTGTTCTTGGAATCAGAGCAGGTGTAGTTATGATTTGATGTAAATGCATTTGTTTTTGTCTTTCTATGGTCAGGTTTCTACAGACACATGCAACATCTTCAGGGTGCTTGCTTTCTTTGTTCAGGAGGTCCTCTTCACCTCCTTGCTTGTAACTTCTAATTGCAAGCTGTACTGCAGTTTCTCTGAGGTTCAAACACACTGTGTCACTCCTCTTGTTGCTAGAAAAATTGCATTTGCTGGGTCAGCGGGTGATAAGTTGGGTACAGTTTTCAGCAAGATAGATGTGTGGCCTTACAAACAGTCTTCCTCTGCTCTGGCACTTGCCATCTTAGCATAGTCGGGATTAAAGGCACCTCTCATCCTATTGCTTTTATTCTTGTATACAGTATAGATGATATTGATTTTAAACACACTGAACACATCTGTGAAGTAGTTAAAAGATTGTAAAGATGCAAACATTTTTGTATTTAAGTTTGAGGTTTTCCATAACACGTTTAAGTCTTGCTTTGGCTTACATGACTTGATATAATAAATTCAACATGGATCTGACAAAAAAGCAGATTTGAAATGACAGATCCCAAATTTCACTTTTTTTTTTTAAGTCATGAACATAAGTGCAATAGTTTAGCCCTTTAATACTCAACCTCCTTAGCATTAGACTTGAGCATCACGTGGGCTGCAGAAACTGCTAAAAGCGTTAATCCCAAGTGTCACTCGAGCAACTGTACTGATGCGTCTTGTGTAAACATTAGAACCGAAAAGTACTTGGGCTGCAAAAGTGCTTCTCAGTGCTGCCATTCTTTGGAGAAATTGTCTGAGTGCAGGTTTTCTGTAATTATGAAATAACTGTACTTTACCAACAATGAAGACTTTGATGTGAATACCCATCCAACACCCAAACTGAAGAAAATTTAGGAGATATACAAGGCCATTGTAGCAAAACTTTGGAGCATTTACTTTCAGCATCGATAAGATTCTCGTGACTTATAAGGGCAGACTGTCATGGATACAGTACATCGCATCAAAAAGAGCAAGATTTGGCATAAAGCTTTACAAGCTTTGTGAATCTAAAACGGGATACAGTTGGAATTTGGTTCTGTACTCGGGGAAAGGGACAGTCCGTACGGCATTGCTATGTCATCGGTGCCAACTTTGATAGATGCTCTGCTGGATCAAGGTTACAGTGTAACCATGGACAAGTTTTATACTTCGTCAGAGCTATTTGACATCTTGCTGTAAAGAAAGATTGATGCATATGGAACAGTGTGTCCCAGCCGTCATGGCATGCCTAAGCTAAATTACAGCGATTTGCACTAGGGGCTTAGCACAAGTATAAAGTGCTTGCGCTGAAATGGAAAGATGAGACCGATGTTTGCCTTCTCAGCACTGTACAGGTAAAACGCAACAAGGAGGTTACGAAGCCTTGTGCTGTGGTTGTCTACAATAGTACAGTGGGCAGCGTTGATCGTGTGGATCAAGAATTGACTTTCTATCCCGTTGCAGAGGCAACAAGAGAAATTATACAAAAAAATATTTCATCATCTGGTGGAACAGTGCCTTTGGAATGCATTTGTGTTGTACAAACAAAAAGCTGGCAAAACTGTTATCTCAAGTAAACTTTACACCAATCATTGCCTCACACTACTGCTGAAGAAATATGGTTGACCCAGCACGTCACGGATCAATGAAGTGTCTCATTGATAGATATTTTATTGATTATATACCTCCAGTATAAAATCGGCAAAGAAAATCCGAAAAGAAACACACTATTATTGTCCTGACTGTGACACTGGATTGTGTCTTTCATTGTGTTTTAAGATTTACCACACAAAGGACTCATTACGTACTGTTTTGGCATCATAATTATTATTTTTCATTTCATATTTTTATTTATCATTGCTATTGATTTGTATCATTATTATACTTTGAAATTTAAAAATAATTTTTCATGCCAAAAAAAGTGCAACGTTTTTTATGTGTTTTTTTTTGGGGGAATAAAATGCAATGCGGAGGTTAAGCAAGACATTAACTTGGTGTTATGAAACACACTAGGCCTTTGATTTAATGAAAAAAAAATGCTCATATTTGTCTTGTACAGAAAATTCCTTATAACCAAATGTCGCAGGAGGGAAATAAATTAAATTAATAAAATAAAGGGAAAAAAGAAAACCGGTTGACCGGTACATAAAACAGTGTTGTGCCATATCAACACTGATAAATACATACATTGTCATGGTTTGAAACATTCTTTAAAATTTATAAAAGGGAGTTGTGGTTGTAGAATAACTTTAGCGCAGGCAGTAATATGTTTTATAAAGAAGTTAGTGCTCAATGGCAACCTTCACAATCATAAAGACGATCCCACTGCAGATGTCTGGTCAGAAACCAGGGGGCATGAGAAGTCTTTTGGAGTAATCTGTTTATTTTGTATTCCACCCTGTCAACATTAATTCAGAAATGGCAAAGGAATCCCTTCCTCCTTTATATGCATACAAAGTTAAGAATTTGTGCTTTTTCTGAAAGACAGGTAATGCACTTCTATAAACCATCAGGTACAGTGCCCTCCATAATGTCTGAGCCTTGATTTACCCCTCTACACCACAGTTTAAAATTACAAATCAAACAATCAAGATGTGATTAAAGTGCACAGTGCAGACTTTAAGGATATTTTCATACATTTCAATCACAGAATGTAAAAATAACAGACTTTATCTACATGGTACCACCATAATGTTTGGGACATACAGTAGCAATGATCTGTATATTAAAGCCATCGTATTTAGTACTTTGTTGCATGTCACTTGCTTGCAATGACTGTGTACCATACTGTAATTACGTGAAAGAAATAGCACTTTGTATATTTAGAATATCAACATGTGGATCTGGAACTTAACAACTGCCCTTCTAAATTAATACTGTAATGTAACTAGAATCAAGTTCAAATGAAATAACATCATTTACAAAGTTCATATGTTGCACATAAATAATATTCACTAGTTGCTGTTAAACAGTAGCTGTCAGGTTGCCATCATTGCATCAACAAACAAGCAGCCTTTAACATAACTGGTGTTCATAATAACAAAATTAACCTTAAATATACATTGCAACACCAATACCATCCCAAAACATTGTGTCCTCTATTAACCTGAAGCAAAAGCACTTGCTTTATATTTACGCACACTTCAAAAGAAACCAACTTTAAACACACCAGTTTTCTGCTTGCCACCTTGTAAGTGGGGAAAAATTCGACAGCGTTGACTTCCGGCAGAGGTAGAGTGGTGCTGCTCACACTTTTATTGTAATGAATTGAAAAACAATGTTGGTAAAGTTTTAGGCCCTATTATTGCCTGTACAGTATGTTGTAGATTCATTACGCAGATGTGTTTCTTCTGCTGCTTGCTGCTGAGTTTTTACCTACTAGGTAGGTAGGTAACCGATCATCTATGGCCATTCGCTGTACTTTGTATGCTAGTTGCTGTTCCAGTTAACACAGCCAATTGATAAATGGCTCATAAACTTCATTTGCTCAAAACACGTGACCCAGCAGTAATTTAAGGCAATATTCTCCCTACTATATTTGTTCAACAGCATTGTGGCACACTGGCTTCAAAAATGGCATCGGAGGCTGCAGAACCACTGAATGATTCTGCATGCTTTAATGAGTGCAATGCCAAGCAGCAGCTTTGCTGGACATAATGTTTGGTTCTAAACTGTGGATCTGATTTAGTGTACCAGGTTTGAATACATGTAGTGCACCATGGCAGCACCTCCACATCCCAGTGCTTCCAGTTTTTGAGTGCCTTGAAAGCCATTCTGCTCCTGTGGTTCTCTGTTTACTGGCGGTAGCTGACAGTGCCATGGCACTTATACTGGCAGCACTGAGCACAAGGCAGAAAACAAGTCTGAGTGTCCATTTGAAGCTGCTCCTTACACAGTTGCATGTATTAGAAACATTTACAATCACCGCCTGTCTTTGTATCTTTGCACTGTCACAGTATTTGCAAAGAAACCCACGCTAATTCTTATTTCCTTTATGCTAAATTTTGTAAGAAGTTAAATTGACCCATGTGTATCAATAAAACGCACCACTGCCTTTTGATTTTCCAAAACCATCTTGTCGCCAGTTGGGTTGTCTTTTAATGAAGTATAGTCTGGTCTCCCATTGTACTAACACACGTTCTCCAAAAGCAGATTCAGTTCCTAAAAGCACAAAAAACATCTAAAAGCTGACCATGTGCTGTGATGTGAATTCCTTGAATTCCATAATATCACTCTTTTTAAACTATAAAAGCGAATAGCATACCAAGGCCTTGCATCCTCAGTTGTTAGTTTCTGTTTTCAATGTTAGGTCTACTTTTTAGTGACCAAAATGTATAAATGCTTCCCAGCTCAAAGAGTTGAGGGAATCTAGAGCAAACTACCAAGACGTGTAGTTGAAGCAGAAACCTTGACAACCTTCAAGATGTATGGATGACACATTGGGACAGCTTAGCCATTAGTGAAACAAACCCGTTTAATGGACTGAATGGTCTCCTCTCGCTTAGATAGATAGATACTTTATTAATCCCAAGGGGAAATTCACATACTCCAGCAGCAGCATACTGATACAAACACAATATTAAATTAAAGAGTGATAACAATGAAGGTATAACAGACAACAACTTTATATAATGTTAACATTTACTCCCTAGGGTGGAATTGAAGAGTCGCATAGTGTGGTGGAGGAACAATCTCCTCAGTCTGTCAGTGGAGCAGGACGGTGACAGCAGTCTGTCGCTGAAGCTACTCCTCTCTCTGGAGATGATCCTGTTCAGTGGATGCAGTGGATTCTCCATGATTGACAGGAGCCTGCTCAGCACCCGTCACTCTGCCACAGATGTCAAACTGTCCAGCTCCGTGTCTACAATGCGTGAGGCGTCCCTCCACTTTATGCTGCCTCCCCAGCACACCACTGCATAGAAGAGGGCGCTCGCCACAACCATCTGATAGAACATCTGCAGCATCTTATTGCAGATGTTGAAGGACGCCAGTCTTCTAAGGAAGTATAGTCGGCTCTGTCCTTTCTTCCACAGAGCATCAGTATTGGCAGTCCAGTCCAATTTATCATCCAGCTGCACTCCCAGGTATTTATAGGTCTGCACCCTCTGCACTCAGTCACCTCTGATGATCACAGGGTCCATGAGTGGCCTGGGCCTCCTAAAATACACCACCAGTTCCTTGGTTTTGCTGGTGTTCAGGTGTAAGTGGTTTGAGTCGCACCATTTAACAAAGTCATTAATTAGGTTCCTATACTCCTCCTCCTGCCCACTCCTGATGCAGCCCACGATAGCAGTGTCATCAGAGAACTTTTGCACGTGGCAGGACTCCGACTTGTATTGGAAGTCTGATGTATATAGGCTGAACAGGACCGGAGAAAGTACAGTCCCCTGCGGCGCTCCTGTGTTGCTGACCACAATGTCAGACCTGCAGTTCCCGAGGCGCACATACTGAGGTCTGTCTGTAAGACCTAGATATCTATGATCCATGCTACCAGGTATGAATCTAATTTCTCATGTCCTTGTTTTCATTCTCTGAGATTATGCATCTTTTTTTAAGTACAATTGTTATTGATTTTTTTATATACAGTAAAGGGTGCTTGTCATATTGTAAAATGTTAACTGATGGGTTAAATACATGTAGGCTGGAGCATGAATGGAATCTGTCAAGCTGGTGTAAATCAGAGGTTTGTAGAAACTGTAATCCACCATTTCCTACTTCAGCAAGAGAGGTTCAGCTATCACATCCTAGGTTCAAAAGACATGTTCAACAAAGCCAAACAAACCATTTTAAAAGAAAAAAAAATGAATTAAATTTAAATTAAATTAAGTAATAATGAGGGGCTCATGCCAGTCTAAAAACTGTACTCCCTGCATTTAATCTGAACTGTGCAGCCGTGTAGATAGAAGAAACAGGGAAATGGCTTGCTGACTGTTTCAGTTTGTGTTGTCTCATAGGGCTTCCAAAAAAAACTGAAGAAACTAAGCTTGAGATCACACATCTGTCCAGGTCATGATCGGCTAACTGTTTAATCCCTCACTTCATCTCCTGTAATGGCAGCTTTTCGGGCCTACTCTCTCTTTTCAGTCCTTTAATCTGCGCTGGCTTTACCTCTCTTTCCACTCCTATTTATGTTACCTACCTTTTCCTCTTCAGTTACACACCTGATGAAGGCTATACAGCCAAAACATTACGTCTCTTACCTTATTTCTTTTTTTTTTTTTTTTTTGCTGTACATGCACCGCTGATGCACCAATTAACTTTTTTTTTTTTCAGTTCATCCATGTACATACTGTGTAGTTACAGTGCCTTCAGAAAGTATTCTGACTCCTTCACTTTCTCACGTTTTGTTATTAGATCAGATAAACTTTATTCATCCCATGAGGAAAAGTAGATGCATACAGCAGCAGAAACATAAAAAACAAAGATACGGCCTCCCAAGACAGGTCCCAATAATAATAAGAATTCTTTACATTTATATAGCGCTTTTCTCACTACTCATAATGCCCTCCACACAGGGAGAACCCGGGACACAAACCCATGGTCTTCTTACTGCAAGACAGCAGCACTACCACTGCACCATCTCCAGCCAATCAATAAGTCTCTCTATTATAAAATAAAATCTTAGATAGATAGATAGATACTTTATTAATCCCAAGGGGACATTCACATAATCCAGCAGCAGTATACTGATACAAAAAAAAGCAATATTAAATTAAAGAGTAATAAAAATGCATGTACCTTGGGACGAGATGTGATCTTTTGAAGAGAGGCAGAGAGACACTTTCACGTTCCACGAGACGGACAAGTCACGTCATACTTACAACCTTTGGAAGCAAGTCCCATGATGCACATTCAGAGCAGGTTAGAGATAATGGAAGTAGGAAAATTCAAAAGAAATGAGAGTAAACATTGCATTAGTGCAAACAAATGGAAAATATTACTCTCTGAAATAACAGAACAGCATAAAGAGATCGAATAGTGTTCGAGGATGTCTGGGGGAGAAGAGAGACAAGGCAGTGAGACAAAAGGACAGCTCCTGTACAGGCTTTTAAACATTTAAAAAGTTGCACGAAAGGCAGATCACGCGGCAAGGCAAAAAAAAAAAAAAACTGTTGTTTGATTCCCATTGTATCACCGTTTTAAGAGGGGTTTCGAGGAGCGGCCATGTCTCCATGGGGTGCATTCAGCCCCCCTGTTCACAACAGTACGTAGCGCTGACGTTTGGGAAGGAGTTGGCAAGCGAAGCTAAATAAACTTAACAAATGCCCTAAAATCATTTACATTTGTTTTTTTCTCCTCCTTAAACAGCACTCAACACCTCAGAATGCCAAAGTGAAAACAGGCTTTTAAAAATTCTTGCGAATTCAATAAAAAAAATGAAATACCCCATTTCTCATTCTGGTGTTTCTGAGAGTCACTTGATGAGGGAGGAAAAATAAATTTAAATGGTTTTATCACAAGGCTGCAACATCACAAAAAGTGGAAGAGTCTGATTACTTTTTAAAGGGACTGTATAGACCACACAGATAACTGCTACACTGCACAATATATAATTTTTCAGTAATTTCACAAATTCACATTAATACTAATATGAATTAATAATATAAAATGGGCATAAAATGCATAGTATTAAATATGAAATTGAAGATATGCCAATATAGTATTTACCTCATATAATGCATTACATCCATAATGATGCTGGGACATCTGAAATAAGACGCTTTGCTGTTTTCATAAATGTGTACTAAATCATCTGCACTTACAGAAAATTATCAGTAATCCTTTAGACTTCTAATTTAAGGAGATAAAAAAGTTAGAGTTTTTAAGATTTACTTCATTTGTGCACAGATTCCTAAGTTGCCAGATTTGACAATCAGTAGTCGGGTGTTATGCTGTGTTAGCCATTATGAATGCATTGAGAAATGAATCAAAATGGCATATTTTATTGGCTAACTCAATAGATTACATTATGTAAGCTTTCAAGTCAACTCAGGCCCCTTCTTCAGGCAACTTGCCCCTCCAAGTTTTCAGTGCTTGATGGAGTTGGTGCTCCGTGGCTTACATGGGAGCATAGGTTTGATATATCATGATGACATTTTTGTGTATAATAAGGAGTTCCCCCAATGCCTTCAGCATTTGCTTGAGGTTTTCCAACGTTTCTATGAATCTGGGCTCAAGCTCAAACCCACTAAGTGCCATGCTGCCATTTCCAGGGAAGGCATTCATCCAGATTCTGCGAGCACAGACAAAGTTGCATCATGGCCTTTTCCACGATCGTCCACTCAGGTCAGAACCTTTGTAGGCCTTTGTTCCTATTAAAGGCAATTCATTTACAGGTAATAATTTGCCCACGCTGCTGAGCCCTTGCTTCACTTCTTACACAAAGATGTGTCATTCATCTGGACAGATGAAGCCTTTCACACACTAAAGCAAGTTTTATTGTCCCCACCAATTATGGCATTTCCCATCCTGTCTGTTCCTTATTTTTCTATACGTGGATGCCTGTCTCCATGCTATTGGGTCTGTCTTAGCAGAACACACTGATGGTAAAGAGCATGTAGTTGCATATTCTAGTTATTTCCTCTCAGCTTCAGAAAGAAAGTGGTCAACATTTAACCCTGAGTTCTTGCTATTGTCTGGTTGGCCCGTCGCTTCCACCATTATTTAGCTTTCTGTCCTTTCATCACCATCACAGACCACAAACCCCAGGTTGGTCTTAAAAAGCTTCCTTTAGTTCAAGATCCCACAGGATCAAGGGCCCAATGGTCTACTGAGTTAGATCTCTTATGACTGGCATGTTATCCATAGTGAAGAAGCTAAGCATCTGAATGCCGATGCCCTGTCTCAGCGCCCGCCTGGCTCTTCCCAGATTGCTCTGTGACCATTATGCATCACTTCAGGAACTCTGACTGTAACATCTTCAGCCCAGGCAGATTATGCCTCGGCACTCAATCAACTCCAGTCAGTACTTCTCAAAGTCCTACACCACAGCCAGTTTCAACCTCTAGTCTTGTGCACATTCAAGGAGATTGGAACATTGCTGAGCAGCAACAGAAGGACCCTGATATCACAACTGTCCTCTCTTGGCTGGAAAAGGGACACTGACCCCTAATCCCCCCATAACCCAGCCCCCGGAGACTACATGATGCATCCCCTCAACTAAAGACTAAACTGTGACCATACTTTCATCTTCTAATACTGTAGATAATGGACTGTTGTATCAGCACCTGTGCCAACCCTCTCACAGAGCAGTTAAACAAATTAGAATTGCCTTCTCACTGATTCCCCACATACTCCATTATGTTCAAGGACACCCAGCAACTGGTCATTCTGGAATGGCCAAGACAATGGATGGAGCAATACAGTCCTTTTACGTGGCCCTACATGTCTTTGGACATTGCTAATTACTGCCAACAATGTGCTGCTTGTCAGCCCAGGTGGTCCCCTTTACCTTGCCCACAAGCTGCTTTGGTTTCAATCTCACCTGAATGGCCATTCCAGATTGTTGATGCCGATATAAGAGAGCTGCCAGCTTTCACAAATGGTCACCGTTTGGTTTTAGTGCTGATGAATCTTTATGCTAAATTTGTCAGTCTTCATCTGTAAAAGGATCAGACTGCTGTCTCGGTTGCACATTGCATTTTTGAACTGTTTATCTAACAACATGGAATTCCTGAAGGTCTGCACTGAGGCCAAGGTCATCAATTTGGGTAGGACTTCATAAAACACCTTGGAAACTTGTCAGTTTGCAAGCTTTGCTCTTCTCCCTGTCCTGCAGAGTGTGATGGAGCAGTGGAACCGCACCTTAAAAGAGGAACTGGCTAAACATCTGAATGACTTTCAGTAGGTCACGAATGGCATTCTTGGCATTGGCATGTAACACAACAACCCATGCCAGCATAGGTTTCACACCTTTATTTTTGGCTCATGGGCAGGAGGCCTGATATCCACTTAACATATTTAATCATGAAATCTGTTGGCACCCCTGCAGCATATGAAGGCATGACTGACAAATGCCTACAGATCTGCAACTGCCTTTAGAAAGAAAGCACAACAATAACAGCTTCTGTACTGCAATTGCTGTGTAACATACATGGGTGCCATACAGCTGAAGGCCCTGTCACCCATAGAGTGCAGGTTAATGTGGGGGCACAACAAGATTGCCAGAATCAGAGAATCTTAGTAGGCAAACGGGAGCATAGCGATGGAGAAGATCACTGATGTAGTCTGGTGTAAGGCCATTTAAAGCTTTGAGTCTGTAAAGAGAATTTTATACTCGATCCTATAAGACACAGCGAGCCAGTGAAGGTGAAAGATGATGGGTAGTATGTGCTTGCTGTTGCTGGTTTGTCTAAGGGCTCTTGCAGCAGAGTTTTGAATTAGAAGATTTGAAGGGACACCTGCCAGTAGGGAGTTGTAATAATCGATGCAGGATGTGATAAAAGCATGGACAGGTTCCTCAGCATTGGAAAAGGAAAGGAATGAGCAAACATGGGATATGTTACTGAGGTGGAATTAAGAAAGTTTCTTCATGTGGTTTATGTGGGTGGAGTAAGAAAGGGAGGAATCAAAAATGACAGATTCCTTGCATTAGAAGAAGGTCTGATGAGATCGCCATCAAGAGTGACTGAAAAGAAGTTCATTTTCTGAAGTTGTGCTTTAGTGCCAATTTGCAGGAGTTCAGTTTTGTTGCAATTTAATTTTAAAGAGTTGTGCTGCATCCAGATTTTAATTTCACAGAGGCAAGTTGTGAGCTGAGAAAGCTCTGATGAAGTTTCACTTTTAACATTGAAATAGAGTTGAGTATCCTCTGCATAAAAATGATAACCCAGTCCAAAGCTACGAATAATATAGCCAAAGCATATAGATAAAGAAGAATAGAGGGCCGAGGACAGAGCCCTGAGGAAGTCCTTGTGTGACTGGTGCTGAGCTGGATCTGCTATTGCCAAGACTAACAAACTCTTCCCTATCAGTCAGATAAGACTTAAACCACTGGAGTACAGTACCAGAGATACCCAGCATGTTCTCCATTCTAGACAGTAGCATGTCATGTCTGACAGTGTCAAATGCTGCACTGAGATCTAACAGAATTAATATGCTGGTTTGTCCAGAGTCTGCTGCCATATGAAATCATTGGTTACCCGAAGCAGAACAGTTTCACAACTGTGCTGTGCCCTGAAATCAGACTGAAAGGTTCCATCAGTTTATTAGAAATGAAGTAGTTGTTGCGTTGGGAGGCTACAACATGATCAAGAACTTTTGATGGAAAAGCTAAGTGAGAGAGAGGACGAAAATTATTAAGACTGTCAGCATCAAGACCAGATGTTTTTAACATTGGGGTTACAGAAACGAGTTTAAAATTGGTGGGCACAAAGCCAGTGTCAAGGAGTGTATTTATTATTATTGTAACAGTCGGGATTATGGCATGACGGCAAGATTTAAGAAGTGTGGTGGGGATGGGATCCTGTACACGGGTAGTTGCCCTCATCTTATATAGCAGGTCACCTAACAAATGCATATGTGACTGGCGAAAATTTAGAAAAGAAGCTGGATGGAGTGGGAAGACAAGGAAAGATATAAACAGATGATGGATTTATTTTAGTTTAATTATTTAGATCTTTAATTTTATTATGGAAAAAGTGGAGAAATTTTTTACAGACTTCAGTAGTAGAAGGATTTTGGGCCAGATGCAGGTTGAAGTAATTTATTAACCACAGAGAACAAAACCCTTGAGTTATCATGGCCACTTTCTTTTATTTTTGCCATAATGTGTGTTCTTGGCTGCAGGTAGTGCATCCCTGTAAGCCTTTTGGTGGTCAAAGAAAGCCGGGATGTGCACGGTGAGGCCAGTCTTGCGTGACATTCTCTCAAGGCATTGGCCAGCTGCTTTTATAGGCTGTAATTCAGAATTGTACCATGGAGCTGAGCGCTTAAAGGAAACCTCTTTATGCTTTAAAAGAGCTGTTTTATCTAGTGCTGAAAGAAGGGCTGTGTTATAATAGTTAATGAGACTATCTAGTAGTGATGGAATGGGGAAGACAGAAAAAGATCCGAACTGGAAAAAGCAAGGATAGACAGATATTTCAAGGTTTCTGAAAGAAACATGACGTTTACAGGTAAGAAGAGGGAGAGGTCATAAGACAATGAAAAGTACTGTTTTATGGTCAGACAGCCCCAAATCACTGCTATAAGTGTTGCCCACAGATAAGCCAGATGTGCATGTCGGGTCCAATATATGACCACCAGAGTAGGTAGAAAAATTAAGGATAGGAATTAAATTCTCAGCTTACATGTAGTAATGTCAATATGCATGTTGAAATTACCAAGAAGAATGACTCTGCGAAAGGGAACTTAAGTGGGATTCACTCAGGTAAGATAAAAAAAAACAAAAAAACATTGTAATTTGGGGGAAGATAGAGAACAATAAGTAAGTCCTGAGTTAGTCATTGACAGCTTTAAAATATCCATCCGATTGCCTGCCAATTCAGTGCAGTGTTGGATTCGGGAGTAAAGCAGCTTTAAAATATCACCGACATGAATAAATGCGTAATAACTTTGCGGTGCACTTTTAGTAGTGTTTTTTATTTCTTTTTTTTTTGGGAGAACTTCACATTATATTACATCCACCCTTGAACATAAAGTGCGTGGTTTGGTTGCCCGGAACCTTTGTTGTTGTGCCTTAGTGGCGCATCGGAACATAAGCGCCGGCACGCTGGATAGGCCGCACGGTAAGGCTCGCGCGTGTGTCTGGTGACTGTTGAGACAATTTTTTTTGCAAATTTATAATTGTAAAGTTAATTTATATGTTGTGTTTCGAATGCATAGTACTCTCCGCGTTGTTTACAATATTTTCTTTTTGTCCTAATGAAAATGTACATTATTCTAGCAACTTCACGGTGCATTACATTTATTTCCTAGTCATCACAGCTGACTGGTGCTACGAAGTACTTGAATCAGAATTCATTGTGTTTCTAGTCCGGTATCCAGTCACAAGGCTATACGGTTTACAGAAGGTTCTTGCAGTCCGAACAGTTCCTTAATCGATTAAGATAACGTAAAACGCATTTCGTTTTGCGACTAACTGAATTTTAAATATTGTCGTAATGTACTCAATGTGGAATATTTTGAATCAACGCTAATACTGTAGACTACGCCGCAAGTTTTTTTTTAAAGACGTAACAAATGCTAATTAAGCACAATATGCAAGATGCCCCGATTAGATTAGAGATTTAATTTAAATTTTAATTTAGAGATTAAAAGTAAGATAAGAAAAAATGTTTTAATATCTTATGTCAGTACCTGTTCACTGCACGCATGCTTATTGAAATCCTACACGCAATAAATTGTGCGTGCCGTGGAACAGATCGTACAGTTGACGGCGCGTCTGATATAATTACCGAGGCACTCTGACACGTTCCGCATGCGCTTAATAAAGGAAGGAAAAAAATCCAGCCAAAACAGAGCACAAGGCAGGAACAAATCCTGGTCCGGGAACCAGCCCACCGCAGGGCATACACTATGGACAAATTAGGACCGCCAATGCACCCAACCTGCATGTCTTTGGACTGTGAACCACGTTGAGAACATGCAAAATCTACGCAGGGAGGACCCAGGAAGCGAACCAAGGTCTCCTTCTTGCGAGGCAGCAGCGCTTACCACTGCGCCACCGTTATCCTGTGTGGGTTGGATGGATGGAATAAAACAACTAAACATTCCACTTTGCCGCACGGCCCGGTCTGAAACTAGCATGCCGATTCACAATTGAAAGTAATGAAGTATATAATGTATCCTTTACATTTTGAACTCTCGTTGCAGTTTCCCCCAGTGGACAATTTTTGTGTTTGTTGTAAAATAGCTTTAGTTATTAATGATTATTAATAACATTAACATTTAAGGCATCAGGTTTACAAAACCTGATGTAGTCCACCAGATTTATAGAAATTACTCTCTTCCATGAAGGGAAAACAATGTAACATTGGTTTGCATTGCATTGCATTGTGGTGAGTTTCTTCTATGCCATTGTTAATTGTGACTGCCCACTTTAGAAGATTAGAACAATCTAGATGAAAATGGGCCATTCAGACCGACAAAGCTCACCAGTCCTATCCACTTAATTCTTCCAAAAAACATCAAGTTGAGTTTTGAAAATCATTAAAGCCTTACTGTCAGTCACACTACTTGGTAGCTTATTCCAAGTGTCTTTGATTCTCTGTGTAAAGAAAAACTTCCTAATGTTTGCGCGAAACAAGTTTCCAAAAAGTTTCTTGTTGAACTCATTTGAAAAATACCAGTCTTGATCAATTGGACTAATTCCCTTCATAATTTTAAACACTTCAGTCATGTGTCCTCTTAAACTGATAAGGCTCAGCTCTTTCAATCTTTCCTTATAATTCATACACTGTAGGCCTGGGATCAGCCTAGTCAATTCTTTCTTGAACGTTTCTAGTGCTGCTATACCCTTTTTGTAGACTGGAGACCAAACCTTCACACAGTATTCCAGATGAGTCCTCGCCAGTGTGTTATAAAGCTTGAGTATTACCTCTTTGGACTTACAGTGCATCCAGAAAGTATTCACAGCGCACCACTTTTTACACATTTTGTTATATTACAGCCTTATTCCAAAATGGATTAAATTCATTTTTTTCCTCAGAATTCCACACACAAATCCCCATAATGACAACATGAAAAAAGTGTACTTGAGATTTTTGCAAATTTATTAAAAATAAAAAAATTGAGAAATCACATGTACATAAGTATTCACAGCCTTTGCCAAGAAGCTCAAACTTGAGCTCAGGTGCGTCCTGTTTCCCCAGATCATCCTTGAGATGTTTCTGCAGCTTCATTGGAGCCCAACTGTGGTAAACTCAGTTGATTGGACAGGATTTGGAAAGACACACACCTGTCTATATAAGGTCCCACAGTTGACAGTTCATGTCAGAGCACAAACCAAGCATGAAGTCAAAGGAATTGTCTGTTGACCTCTGAGACAGGATTGTCTTGAGGCACAAATCTGGGGAAGGTTCTGCTTTGAAGGTCCCAATGAACACAGTGGCCTCCATCATCCGTAAGTGGAAGAAGTTCAAAACCACCAGGACTCTTCCTAGAGCTGGTCGGCCATCTAAACTGAGTGATCGGGGGAGAAGGGCCTTAGTCAGGTAGGTGACCTAGAACCCGATGGTCACTCTGTCAGTGCTCCAGAGGTCCTCTGTGTAGAGAGGAGAACCTTCCAGAAGGACAACCATCTCTGCAGCAATCCACCAATCAGGCCTGTATGGTAGAGTGGCCAGACGGAAGCCACTCCTTAGTAAAAGGCACGTGGCAGGCTGCCTGGAGTTTGCCAAAAGGCACCTGAAGAACTCTCAGACCATGAGAAACAAAATTCTCTGGTCTGATGAGACAAAGATTGAACTCTCTGGTGTGAATGCCAGGCGTCACGTTCGGAGGAAACCAGGCACCGCTCATCACCAGGCCAATACCATCCCTACAGTGAAGCATGGTGGTGGCAGCATCATGCTGTGGAGATGTTTTTCAGCGGCAGGAACTGGGAGACTAGTCAGGATAAAGGGAAAGATGACTGCAGCAATGTATAGAGACATCCTGGATGAAAACCTGCTCCAGTGCGCTCTTGACCTCAGACTGGGGTGACGGTTCATCTTTCAGCAGGACAACGACCCTAAGCACACAGCCAAGATATCAAAGGAGTGGCTTCAGGACAACTCTGTGAATGTCCTTGAGTGGCCCAGCCAGAGCCCAAACTTGAATCCGATTGAACATCTCTGGAGAGATCTTAAAATGGCTGTGAACCGACGCTTCCCATTCAACCTGATGGAGCTTGAGAGGTGCTGCAAATTAGGAATGGGCGAAACTGGCCAAGGATAGGTGTGCCAAGCTTGTGGCATCATATTCAAAAAGACTTGAGGCTGTAATTGCTGCCAGAGGTGCATCGACAAAGTATTGAGCAAAGGCTGTGAATACTTCTGTACATGTGATTTCTCAGTTTTTTTATTTTTAATAAATTTGCAAAAACCTCAAGTAAACTTTTTTCATGTTGTCATTATGGGGTGTTATGTGTAGAATTCTGAGGAAAAAAATTAATTTAATCCATTTTGGAATAAGGCTGTAACATAACAAAATGTGGAAAAACTGATGCGCTGTGAATACTTTCTGGATGCACTGTATACTCTACACTATATAACCATTCCGTGAGCCTTCTTAATGGCTTTTGAACACTGTCTGGAAGTTGATAGTGCGGTTTTACACCTTCTCATATGGCGTATTTTAGATTTTCCGACTGCCCATTGTGTATTCAAACCTAACACTTTTACTTCCTATATGTAATACTTTACATTTCCCGACATTAAATTTCATCAGCCACAGATCTGCCAAAGCCTGTATGCTGTCCAAGTCGCTCTGTAATGATTCAGTGGTTTGAGATTATGTGCCAATCCACCTATCTTGGTGTCATCTGCAAACTTAACCAGTTTGTTACTTATATTCCTACTTAAATCATTCATATATATTAAAAATAGTAGCGGCCCTAACACTGACCCCTGTGAAACACCACTCTTAACATCAGCTAATTCTCCACCTACCTACAAACACCACCCTGAGCTCCAAGTTCTTATAGTTTGATGCCCAACCTCTCATGTGGCACCTTATCAAATGCTTCCTAAAAGTCCAGATAAATAATATCATAAGCTCCACTTTGATCGTATCCTTTTGTTGCTTCCTTATAGAATTCCAGCATGTTAGTAAAACACAACCTCCCTCTTCTGAATCCATTCTGACTGTTCAGAAACAACTCCTGCACTTGCCATGTGCTGCTCAATCTTATCCATTACAATGTCTTCCATTGATTTTCCTGTGATGCACATTAAGCTTACTGACCTATAGTTGCTTGGATCTGCCTCGTCACCCTTTTTATATAACGGGATAATATTTGCCATTTTCCAGTCCTTTGGAATCTCCCTAATGTGCAGTGACTTCCTAAAAAAATGTGTCAAGGGTTTATATATGTATTCTCTGGCCTCCTTAACAACTCAATGGTAAATATCTGGTGCTGGAGATTTGTTTGATTTCAGCCTATTTAATCTGAGCAGCACTTCTCCAGCTACAGTTTCCAAATCCCTATTTCACTGTCTGTATCTTTTAATTCCCCTTTGCTATCCCTGATGCACTTCACCTCCTCCTTGACTGTTCATTTACTACTAAAATACTGAAAGAACCTCTTTGGGTCATCCTTTTGCTTTATCTGCTGCTAGCTGTCCCCCATGGCTCTGCCCGCGTAGTAGTGAAACAGGACAAACTTTTTAAAAATCAATAATAATTTAAAAAAAAAAAAAATGTATTGAGAAGCAGTGGTGTAGCTGGGGGTGGGCGAAAGGCGAGGTCCACCCCAGGCAGCACATTTTTTGGGCGGCATTATTGGCCAAAAGGCTCAGTACAATTTGTGTGTTTGGAAAAATACCACTCATGAATGAAAAAAAGTAAAATTCTCTGATTTTTATCCACAAATGCTTCAAAAATAATTTTAAGACTGTCCTTCTGTTTCAGCATCAGACACAGCAGTTGACATTTATGAGGTAATAGAAAAAATAAACATTACACTGATAAGAATTTCTAGGAAGATAAACAACTAATTTACAAATTATCATTTCGTTATCAATCCGAATGCATTCTTGCTCTGCGCAGAAAACATCCCCACCTATCACTTGTACACTACACTGGTTCTGGTTTTCACAGCGTAATTATATTAAACTAATAATTAGAACACGGCTTATCAGCGCGTCTATACTATATTCTTGTCTAGTTGATGGCTATAAATAATTATATGTGAAAAATTATTGTGGTTTCTCTATATATGAATAAATCTATGCAAAATTTGTCTTAATTTTCTCTATATGTCATTTTCATTTTCTCTATATATCATTTTAATTTTCTCTTTAAATAGGTTAACATATTCAGATATGTTGGAGGGTGGCAAATTGAAGCACCGCCCAACCCTAAGTGGCACAAACTCAAGCTACACTACTGTTGAGAAGAATTTATATTGATAGCTTTCATATCCGAGGGCCACTTGATGTATAATATTTTTGGTTTTGCTATCAGAGGTGAGAATGTAGCTGTGATCTCTTTGCCAAAAATGTTAAAAGTGTCTCTGGCCAAGCGGTAGGTATGCTCCATCTCAAACGTTGCCACTGTGTCTGATCGTGGTCAGTCCTGATGGGAGAGTGTCTCCTGCATGGGGAGAAGAGCACGTGGCCATGATATCTCTGCCAATGAGCAGGTACCCTCTAAAACACACGTAGCTGTGATCTCTCTCAAAAACGTCAAATGCTACTCTTTAACAATCTGTAGATGATAATGTCTGCTGAACAAACAGGTATCGCTAGCTAAGCAGAGGCAAGGTACACTCCAACACATGGCGGGAGGTAGAGCAACTCAAATGGAGGCTGGCACGTGAGTGAGGATGGCCCTTCCCTACTCCTGAGGTCCCGCCTCCCGCTACCCTCGGCCAGTTGCGTGTCTCTCGGATTCGCACAAATAAATCCGTGTCACAACCAAACTATGATACTTAGTGCAATGAGAGAAGTCACAAAATGAGCCGGAATGTTCAAGCAAGTTATATCAAAAAACCTGATCTAAATCCGTTAAGTAGTTCTCTCATGAAAAGCAGACAGACATACAGACAGAGAGATGTAAGATTTTAGATGTGTATATATATATATATATATATATATATATATATACACTAGCAAAATACCCGTGCTTCGCAGCAGCGAAGTACTATCTTAAAATTTTTATTAAGAAGAAAAGTAAACCTTTTTTAAACTGAAGGAAAATAAAGAAATGGGTACCTGAACAATGTAAGCTAAGTATAAAATACCTACACAGTAACTATAATCATAATAAACGAACAATAAAACAGCGGAGAAGCCGCAGATTAAATAAAAAGGCAGCAGTTATCAGCAGGGAGACGTGAATACTGTGGTGAAGCAAGCAAGGAAGGGAGTGAAGAGACCGGAGCGACGGACGGCCTTATATAGGTAGGCAGCCAACTATGTGGGAGGCGTGGGGATGAGGGACCCAACGCCGCCTCATGTGGCAACCGAGCTACAGGCTATGGACATATACATGTACGTAAGTAGGATTTAGTTAGCGTTGGGAACCCGCTTACCAAATTTCTTGAAGATGGGCCCATAAGTAACAAAGACCATTGGAAAGTTTAATATTGCGGCCGACGGTGGCGTCATACCACCGAAATAAGTATGTACATCGGTTTCGGTTAGCGCAGCAGCTACATTCTAATAAAACACATGTAGCTCTGATCTATCTTTCTCTCTCAAAAACGTCAAACGTTATTCCTTAACAATCTGTAGATGATGATATCTGTTGAACAAACAAGTATGGCTAGGTAAGTGGAGGAAAGGTGCACTCCAACACGTGGCGAGACGTAGACTATAACTCGAACAGAGGCTACAGAATGAGTGACAAAGGCCCCGCCCCCCTGCTCTCAGCCCACAGCCACTCTCTTGGATTTGCATCAATACATCGGTACCACAAGTATGGCGTTATTTCAGTGCCACTATTCTGGCGCGTAAAAATATTGCAAGTGCAAGTGTTGCATTTTGAGGAGAAATTTATTTTGAGCGTACAAAAGCTGAATTTGAGTGAACAAAATTCATTGCTGCGTGCAAAAAATGTATTTCAGTGTTTGCGCTTATCCATATACACACACACACAATAGCACCCCCTCTCGCTCAGTTTTTTCATTTGCGCTTGCTGCAATGTGTTGCTTGCGCTCACAACATTCTCTGCTGCGGCGCTCAACTCTCTGTACACCGTTATAAGTGTGCCACAAAACCAACCAATCACAGACTTGGTTTCAAAAATTCTGATTGGCTCTTACGGTCTCCAATCAGCTCGCTAGCTGCTGCATTCCGGAAACAGTCCGAAATGTAGCTAAATCCAGCTAAACTCAATTAAACCCCAATTTGCGGATAATATCTTTAATTATTTTATTTTAAAATATATTATTTGTTAAGACTATCGTTGGTGTAGTATAATGTAGTTGCATTATACAACCATGCCAACTGACTGTTTCGGAATGCAGCAGCTAGCGAGCTGATTGGACACCGTAAGAGCCAATCAAATTTTTGAAACCAAGTCTGTGATTGGTTGGTTTTGTGGCACACTTATAACGGTGTACAGAAAGTTGGCGCTTCGCAGAGAATGTTGTGGCGCAAGCAACAGTGCAGCAAGCGCAAATGAAAAACTGAGCGAGAGCGGTGCTATTG
>NC_053156.1:44547556-44575556 GCF_016835505.1 Polypterus senegalus | reverse complement strand
AAGCACTTTAAAAAATATATATATATATTTTATGCAGGGGACGTAGAATTATTCCAGGTAGAAAGGGGGGTGCTAAATACGAAAGTTTGAGAACCGCTGCTTTAATCCATGAATCCATCACGGTGCTTTGATTAGGTGGCGTTGGCACAGATCGCCACCACAGACAACCAGTAAAAGAACAGAAGAGAAAGTAGGGGTTAGTACGGATTTTGGAGCCACCATGAATAATAATGATATTGAATACACAGAGCATCAGGATTTAACTAAGATGAAGTTATGAGAAAGCCATGTTAAAGTAATGTGTTTTCAGCAGTGTTTTAACCCTTTCAGGGCTGATGTCAACTTTTGTCAAAAGGAGGAGTTAACGATGGTAATCAACTGTAACAAAACCAACCATTATGTTTTAGTTGGACTCTCTTTGCTATAAGGAAAGTTTGCTTCGTTGGTTTTGACCAAGACTTCCTGCACTCCTGCGAGTAACAAGGTGCAAACAACGGCAAAAGTGGCACTGACATCTAGCGAGAGATCAAAGTGGATGTGTAAAGCAAAATACTTTGTGGACGATGTTTTGCCTATTCTCTCTGAATTGGACTATGACTTGTTGGACTCCGATTTTGATACAAGCGATTGAAAACGAATGTGAGGTTTCAGCTTTAGCTAACTGGTCCCCAGCTAATCGTAGTGCTGAACAGGTTCATATAGCTGACATGCCAACGGCACTGTTCACCTGGGAGGACTGTCACTTAAGAGATAGAAACCAGATTGCAATGCACTGTGACCGTGACCACTGCTGCTGCCCCAACCACACAAAGACAGTCTAGCAGCATGCCTGCCACATTCTTGGCAAACTAGCGGCCACAGCATGCAGCAACAGATGTTTTGTGTTGATTTCTGTGTGAAGCCATTGCTTTTCAGAAAATTATGTTTTTTGGAAAAAATAGAGTTAAAGTGCTCCACTGTATTAGCCTGACAAATTCCTATTGGCAGGCTATTCCAGATTTTAGGTGCATAACAGCAGAAGGCCGCCTCACCACTTCTTTTAAGTTTAGCTTTTGGAATTCTAAGGAGACACTCATTTGAAGATCTAAGGTTACGATTTGGAGTGTAAGGTGAAATGCATTCTGAAATATAAGATGGAGCGACATTATTTAAGGCTTTGTAAACCATAAGCAGTATTTTAAAATCAATACTAAATGACACAGGTAACCAGTGTAGCGACATCAAAACTGGAGAGATGTGCTTGGATTTTCTTTTCCTAGTTAAGATTCTAGCAGCTGCATTCTGCACTCATTGCAATCGATTTATGACTTTTTTGGGTAGTCCTGAAAGGAGTGCAATACAGTAATCTAGCCGACTGAAAACAAAAGTGTGAATTAACACTTGCAATGTTATAAGAGGTCTAACTTTTGCTATATTTCTTGAGTGAAAAAATGCTGTCCTAGTAATCTGATTAATGGGTGATTTAAAATTCATGTCAGAGTCAATAGTTACCCCTAAATACCTCCATCTTGACGTTTAATCCTAATGCATCCAGATGAAGTATCGCCACGACTGCTGAAGGCCTGTCCGTTGGATCTGGGTAGTCCTCTACAGTGCATCTTCAACCTGAGCCTGGAACAGGGAGAGTCCCGAGGCTTTGGAAAACATCTTGTATCACCCCATGGACCCAAAGGTATCACATCCTAGTGAGCTAAACGACTTCTGGCCTGTCGCTCTGATGTCACGTGATGAAGATCATGGAGTGGCTGCTGCCCGATACCACAGGTCCACCATGCCCTCGACCCTCTGCAGTTCGCATACCAGGAGAAGGTGGGAGCGGAGGACTCCATCATCTATATGTTACATCGATCCCTTTCACACTTGGACAGAGGCAGTGGTGCTGTAAGAATTATGTTTCTGGACTTCTCTAGCGCCTTCAACACCATCCAACTTCTGCTCCTTAGGGACAAGTTTACAGAGATGGGAGTAGATTCATACCTGGTAGCATGGATCATGGACTATCTTCAAGACAGACCTCAGTATGTGCATTTCGGGAACTGCAGGTCTGACATTGTGGTCAGCCACACAGGAGCGCCGCAGGGGACTGTACTTTCTCCGGTCCTGTTCAGCCTATATACATCAGACTTCCAATACAACTCGGAGTCCTGCCACGTGCAAAAGTTCACTGACAACACTGCTATCATGGGCTGCATCAGGTGTGGGCAGCAGGTGGAGGATAGGAACCTAATCAAGAACTTGGTTAAATGGTGCGACTCAAACCACTTACACCTGAACACCAGAAAAACCAAGGAACTGGTGGTGGATTTTAGGAGGCTCAGGCGTCCTTCAACATCTGCAATAAGATGCTGCAGATGTTCTATCAGATGGTTGTGGCAAGCGCCCTCTTCTACGCGGTGGGGTGCTGGGGAGGCAGTATAAAGAAGAGGGATGCCTCATGCCTGGACAAAGTGTGAGGAAGGCAGGCTCTAATGTAGGCATGGAGCTGGACAGTTTGATATCCGTGGCACAACAACAGGCACTGAGCAGGCTTCTGTCAATTATGGAGAATCCACTGCATCCACCGAACAGGATCATCTCCAGACAGAGGAGCAGCATCAGCGACAGACTGCTGTCACTGTCTTGCTCCACTGACAGACTGAGGAGATCGTTCCTCCCCCACACTATGCGACTCTTCAATTCCACCCGGTGTGTAAACGTTAATATTATACAAAGTTATTGTCTGTCTGTTATGCCTTCATTGTTATCACTCTTTAATATTGTTCTTTATCAATTTGCTGCTGCTGGCATATGTGAATTTCCCCTTGGGATTAATAAAGTATCTATCTATCAAGTTTATTTCTAATAACCTCATTATATCCGTTATTGCCAATCACTAAAATTTCTGCTTTCTCTTTATGTAGTTTGAGAAAACTACTACTTATCCATTGGGTAACACAAGTGAGACATTGTGTCAATGAATCAAGAGTGTCTGGGTCGTCACGTGCTATTGATAAGTACAGCTGTGTGTCATCAGCATAGCTATGGTAGTTCACGTTATGCCCCGAGATAATCTGACCTAACGGAAGCATGTAAATCGAAAAGCGCAGCGGACCCAGGATAGAGCCTTGTGGAACACCATATCGGATATCATGTGTCTTTGAGATGTGATTACCACAACTCACAAAGAATTTTCTACCTGCCAGGTAGGATTCAAACCAATTTAAGACACTGCCAGAGAAGCCCACCCATTGACTAAGGCGATTTCTAAGAATATTGTGATCAATGGTGTCAAATGCTGCACTCAGATCTAAGAGGATGAGAACAGATAAATGGCCTCTGTCTGCATTTACCCGCAAGTCATTTACTACTTTAACGAGTGCAGTTTCTGTGCTGTGATTTGTTCTGAAACCCGACTGAAACTCACCAAGAATAGCATGTTTATTGAGGTGATCATTTAACTGCATAATGACTGCCTTTTCTAGAATTTTACTTAAGAAGGGCAGGTTAAGAGATTGGTCTAAAATTTTCAAAAGCAGAGGGGTCAAGATTATGTTAATTAAGAAGGGGTTTAACTACAGCAGTCTTAAGACATCTATCTAATGACGAATTTACTATGTCAAGAATATTATCAATTAGCACGCCCGATATTTCTTTGAAAAAACTTTTCGGTATTGGGTCAAGGACACAGGTGGAGGGTCTCAGTTGAGAAATTATTTTATATAAATCAGGTAAATCAATGCTGGTGAAATAATTTAATTTGTTTATAATGGAGTACCAGGGTTTAAGAGGCTCAGTGCTGGGGAGATGTACTATATCATTTCTAATATCATTAATTTCTTGATTAAAAAAATACAGCAAAAGCCTCAAAAGTTTCACTGGAGGTATTTTGGAGTGACCTGGGTTTAGCAGATGATCGATTGTAGAGAACACGACTCTGGGATTACTAGCATTGTTATTTATAATTCTAGAGAAAAAGCAGTGCCTCTCAAGATGGATTGTGTTGTTGCATTCTGTTATTTTAACCTTCAATATCTCATAGTGGATAGTTTAATTTTCCTCCATTTACTCTCAGCTCTACGCCATGTTCTCTACACCAGACACTCTTTGGGTCTTCCATGGTATAACAGTGCTAGAAGATTTTTTAACTATCTTTTCAGTTGCGACTATGTCAGCAGCAGCTTTCACCTTAGTATTCAAATTTTCCACCTTACTATTTACATTACTCTCACTATTGTAGTAAGCACTACAAATGGACTGGCTGCTTAGAATGTTTGTAAATTCTGAAGCTGCTGATGAATCAAAGAACATACACATACACACACACACACACACACACACACACACACACACACATAGTCCGTCTATTAAATAATGAGATTGACATGATAAAGCACTTTTATTTATAGAACAATTCTAATGCTTGTCTCCTTCATTATACTCCCCATTCACAATTATTCACCGATGCACTCTTGGTTTCCAGGGGTCGAAGGTGTAGAGCAGATTAGTTTCTGTCTACAGCTGTTTCAAGGCATCTGACATTTTCTTCTTTACTTCATCCATTGACTCAAAACATGTTCCTTTAAGCACTGATTTCAATTTAGGCAAAAACACCCGCACACAAGATTTGCAGCCTTCCCCATAAGCCTCAGTAACCATTTGAAAAGATTCCTTTGGCATTTTCTTCCGTTTTCCTAACTATTTCAAATTGACACGTTTCTCAACTGTTAAACTTAGCATGATTCTGTCACACAAGGGGAAACACAACTGTATTAAACAGTGACTGACAATCAGCTAAATGGCAGAGAGTGTTGTCGTTTGTCGTGCCGGTTTGGACAGGTTTAAACCTGCATGGCAAGTGCTCATAATCAGGGGCCTCATGTATAAATGGTGCGTACGCACAGAAACGTTGCGTAAGAACTTTTCCTCGTTCAAATCGCGATGTATAAAACCTACACTTGGCGTAAAGTCACGCACTTTTCTACGGTACCTCATACCTTGTCATACGCAAGTTCTCCGCTCGGTTTTGCAGACTGGCGGCACCCAGCGTCAAAGCAGTGCTACTGTTCCTGTGTGGTTACACCTTATTTTCCTGACGCGGCTTTATAAATACACTGAAACTAACCGCATATTGTTTATTAGTGTAATGCATCTGATTGTAATTAACTTGTAACAATATAATGGTAGAGGGAACAGCCATAGTAATCCAAATACCATAACTGCTTTAGCGTTGTTACTCTCACTTCTTCTTCTTCTTTCAGCTCCTCTTGTTAGGAGTTGCCACTGCAGCGGATCATCTTTTTCAATATTTCTCTCACTGCACCACTCAGACTATTTATATCACTGTATCTGAGTGTGAATCACAGCAGCAGCTGATCGGAAAGGGAATTATCGGTATACAGCTTCAATGACACGCTGTCTCAGCCACTGCAAAACGTTTTAAAGCCTTTCCTGTACGGACCTCGCGGTTCAGAAACAGAAACGATATCATTTATAAGGTGAAATTCAGCAAAATATGTTTATTAAATTATACAGATAAAACTTTAACTTCATTTAAATAATCTATATTCTTCACTGGGAGTGTCGTTAAGGATAGAATAATTAAACATGTACTACGAAGACATTTCAATGTTCTTTAAACGTTTTGAAGAATTGGCGCTAAGCTTACAGATGGCTTAACTTCTATTACAGAGCTGATTGTGTGGCGATCGGTTACTTGGGGAAAGAAAAGCACTGACTGCAGTGACGGCTACGCCAATATATATTGAATATAAAACAGAAAGAGCAAATAACAACACAGCTAAAAACACAGCGACAAATTTCGGCAAAAGTTAAATGCTTGTGTCATGAGCAAGTGGCGCCTATCCAGTGTCTGCAACGGACATAGCCATCCACTGTGCATAAGCTACCTTACTGACGGGCGGGCGAAGGAGCCACCGATTCTTCCTCTGCCCAGTGCCACCACAAGCCTAGAGCCGCCCCTGATTGTACTGCTGCAATAAATTATTTCATCGAAGTGAAACCCATGTTTAATAACGTGCTTTAACTCCTATCATCATAAAAATGATATCACGTATACATCTCAGTATTTTAGTTATTCAGAGAGCTGTAATATCACAAATGTAATGGACTCTGTGTCCAGTTGGAGAAAGAGAGCCGGTTTAAGAAGCAAGTAGTGATTCACACACATAGAGCACATAGAAGATAAAATACAAAACAAAGCATTTAACGTGCTACTTTAATTACGATGTGATTTGAGAAACTGGTTAATTAAATGATTTTAAGATGAAGTTTATGATGTTCTACTTTAATGACAAAATAAACTACGTGATTTAAGTGGAAATGTCGAGATTGAAGTTGACATTTCGTGCTTTTTCCTCACTGTGTGCCTTTTTTCTCTGTACCCTAATAAGCTTTCGTATGACACTCAGACAGTGGGCTTACAACTCGGCTTTTCACGGCGACTTTGATATGTGACTTCTTTTTTATTTCCGGCACTGTGCGATTTGTGAATGTGAGCTTTGAAGTTTCTCCAACACGCTATGTCACTCGATCAACTTCCTTTTGTTGATTATACCACGGTTTATTTGAACAAATAGTATGTTTTTCATTTGCCTCCACTTGGTATTCGCTGAAATTCTTATATTTTCCCCCGTGCTTTTCCCATTGTCTTTTCACAGAAGGCTGCGCTTAAGGGCGATTTATATTGATTTGCATATTTAAATAGGCGTAATTCTGGGAGGATTTGGGGCGTCACATAATGCGCGTGCACAAGCGTTAGTTTTCACGCTGATCGGGATTTATGAAGCGTAAGAACGTGGAAGTTGGAGTACGCACAGATTCCTGCATCTGGATTTTTCTGTGCGTAAACACATTTCGGCTTTTGTGCTTACGCCATGTTATAGTGCGAGTTCTATGCACGGCATTATACATGAGGCCCCAGTTCTCCCTGCTTTGTTTAAGAGAGAGAAACACAGACTCGGTTATTAATTGACAGACCTCATATACAGTCACCTATACATACAACACGGGATGACAAGCGTCCCAGTCGGGATGCCTTTATAATAGTGAAACATGGGTCAATATGGGCAATTTGGTTTCTGGTACCTTTCTGTCCGCAGGAGGACATGATAGTGAAAGAAGAGAGGAAACTGTCTCATGGGGCCAAGTATCCCCCCCGATACTCCAAGGGCCAGTTTTCCCCTGGTGGTACACTTCAACGATCACCTGGCTTGGCAGTTTTCACCTGAAAAAGCAATAGTCTTTTCTACAAGGCCAAACATTGTATCATATAGTTTGAGATGTCTTATTCGTTTCGAATGTCCAGAAGTTTAGTTTGTATTTCACCACTTTCCCTATTGAAATACTAAATCATTAGAGGAAACATCTTCAGTGCAACAGTAGCCAAACCAGAAAAAGGAATGGCTGCCATTCTGTCTATCACAGTTTTAACTGCATAAGGAGAAATTACTGACTTCACAGTTGCTTCAGTTTTCCTAAGTGTACTTGAAATGTTCTTCATTAGTTCACTTATACCGTCTGTTGGTTTATAGCCACTGTGATGACTGGCACAATTAAATGCTGAAGACCCTACAGCTGCACAAATGTTCTTTTCACTGGATCCTTCATTGTTTTGCCATAAAAACCTGAACAGTTTTATCGTTTATGAAAATCAGTTATTTTACTAGCGAAAAGAGAGATATGGCTGGATAACAGGGGACACATATTAACCCTGCATAAATTTTCAAAATACAGAGTACATAAACTGTAAAAAAAAAAAAAAAAAAAAAAACGCCAGCTTGTCACAGGAGTTAAATGTAATTCTTCCCATTAAAATACCATATTAAAAACGTATCGTGTACTCACAGCAGGCTAAACCATCTTCTGTCGTAAGACGGCAGATCCGTGTGGTCCGCGCTGCATTGTGGGATATTTTCAGTTCGTGCCTTTTCATTCCATTTCCCTGATATGTGAGGTAAGATGAACATTAAAAGTGAATTTCTGCCAACAAGGACACTGAGGGAAACTTGCTTGTTTTGTACAAATCAAAATATTTTCATTCCCGGAAAGAAACACAAATAAAGAATAAGTGACCAAAATATAAGGAGGACAGAAGGAGGACTTTAGCTGAATTAACTGTAAAAAAAGTAAACATACATTACATTAACTGTTTATTTTCACCGTCAAAACACTGTAATACAATAAATGGTTAAAGCAATGATTTTAATCAGATAAATGCACATAAATTTACATTTAAGCAGTGTTCTAGCTGTAAATATCAATTCATTGCTTCAATGTGCAGGGCTACTTTAATGAGTAATCGCTGTGTCGCTGACCGACAACTAAATCTGCATAGAGTTAGCATATTTGCATAAGGAACGCCCCCTTTGCAGCAGCACTGCAAACTTTCTAAAGACGGCCACACATTTGCGCCGCGAGAAACAAAAACTTAAAGATGTCTAGCAAAATTATTTCTCTGCGTGGCTATAGAAGTTGATTTACGGTATTTTGTTTTGTAACTGGTGAGCCTGCAGCACACCCGTCATCATATAAGTAACCTTTCCTTTCCCGCCAGGCAAAATGAACTTGTACTGTTAAACACAGAAATATTATTAATGGATAAAAATATGTCTGGCAGCATAATGGTCATTAGCCAAATTACTAGTAATTTAACTGTTGCATCAGAGACTTTTTGTTTTTCTACAAACTCTTAACTAAAATTGCTTTTAGTAAATTACTGGTTACTGAATTGCTACACTATTAGAGTTAACAAGTGAAAAACCAGGAAGTTCCTGTAACTCAACCGAATCGTTCATTTTGTGGCTCAGTTTACTGAGAAATCATTGTATAGCAATGTGTTTCTGTTGTAATATACAATAGTGTGATACAGTAAAATACTGTGAAAGGAATGCAATTAGTAGCCAGTAATTTAAATTTAAAGTCACATTTTCTTACAGCGTATGGCTCAATCCTGTTGCAACAAAACTGCACTCCTTCATCCACATGGGCTGACAAACGCACTTGCCTGCCATTTTGCATCACATTAGCACAAGGCAACGTAAATTTGAAGGTTTAGGCAGCAGCTCCCAAACATACAGTATGTGTGTGTCGCCCCAGTGAGGGGCACATGCATGCGGAGTATTGCTCGTAAGCATTATTTTTTATTTACTGATTTATCCTGCTGCTTTTTTTAATTACTATAGCGAACATTGAAACTAGAGAATACATAATCTTTAACAAATTTTACTACACTCATGTTTTAATAAGAAGTATTAAATCATTTTGTAGATGTGACAATTGACCTTCCTGTCGACAGTGAAAGCCATAGGTTGCCCACCCATTCCCTACACAATCTTTCATTACACTCCGTGAGGACAGCAGAAAACAGACAGGCAGCATGACACCAAAGGCAAGAAAATACGACAGGGCAGCAAAACGGTGCATGTTTAGTTAGTCTCTCACTACCATTAAGATAAATACTAAATCCATTAACTGACTGGAACTGTACGAGTGCTGCATGACCTGGCATATGGAACTGGGAGAACTGGCAAGCTCCATTAACTGGTGTGTTATCCTGAACACACACTCAATTACTTAGACTGCAAGTCCCCACATGTGCACAGAAACACTTGGCTACTCAGTGAGGCAGTCGTACAATGGCATGAAAATCATGTGCTTGTAGTTCACACCATTTCATTGGCCGGGCGTCTTTTTATGCTGTGGCTCATGACGGTGTCATTCTTGGTTATTAGTGCCAGCTTCCTGGCTGTGGCTGCCTGCTTATGGTTGTGTCTTTTTGGTAGAATGCTTGAATGTGCCTCTAGATGGAACGTGGGACCCTGGCTCAAAATACAAGAGAAACTGCCAACAGCCTTTCCGACTAACCACGCTAATTCATAACTTGATTTATCATTTATCCTCTTGTGTGTTTCTCCTTACTGCCAATGACACAGTAGGCACTGCAGTCTAACACCACAAGCAACATGTTTTTTTTTTTAACGTGATAATGCACAGGTGATGGACTGCTTTAGCATTTCTGCACAGTAGTTTGCAGTGAGCTTCATCACCCTTTCACATGAAATGCTGTCAAACTGAGCTACGTTTAGCTTCATTTTCACTGAAAGTGTTTAGTCTGCCTCTGGATGTGGAACACCCTGACATGTAGCTCGAACACTGCAGTCATAAGTGTATTTAAATGAACAACATGTCTCACCCTCCTTATGGACCCCACACCCAACTGATGTTTGTGTAGGTTTTTCTCCCACATCACATATGCATTTTCAGTTGATAAGCCATTCTAAATTGGCCCCAGTGAGCCAATCTGCCCTGTGATGGCCTGGCACCCTGTCCAAGGTTAGTTCCTACTTTATAACAAGTGGTACCTGGGATAGGCTGTCCCCTCATGACCCTAATTTGGATTAACTGGGTTTCAGAATTCGTCCTCTGTATGTATGCCTTGTGAACATGTACAGCTCATCTGCAGTTTTAAACAGATCCTGCTGAAATAATATACAGAATGTGAGAAAATAATACATTAATGACTTAAAATACGAGCACCACCAAATAAAAATGTTTAAGTCTGTACATCATCAGTACCTGCTCTCCGTTTTATCATAAAACATGTAATGAAAGAAAAATGTGTTTTAATTGAATAAGGGTCCGCAATGAACCAGGCACTGCTATAGAAAAAAAAAATCAAATTAGGAGCTCAAATCAAACACTTAAAATGGTTTATCCTTTTAGGTGGAGTATTCCTTTATCTGTTACTTATGCCATGTAGATTATAGTGATAAGTGAGAAACATTTTTGCTCACAAATTTTCATCCAGAATGGAGATATAATATGGCTGAATGAAAGCCAGCAGTGGACAACAGCAAACATATTTAGGTCCATCTCAAAAAATCTCATATTACTTGTGTCACATTTTTCACATATCAGGATGTCCAGTTATATGCTTGCAACGTCTCAAACACATGTATTTTTACTAAAATATTGCTTAATAAACCATCTCCATAAAATGCTCTCATGAATGAAAATAGAATAAGTTTTTGAACTGAAGATGACCTGCCTCCACTCATTGTCATTACATTTTATATTTATAGCAGTGAGCCACAACTGGAGTACCTCGGGATGATTGAGCGGCAGCCAATAGCGTGCTGCCTAACAGAGCCAGCACCTTATGAAGTGTTAACAGTTGCAGCATATTTAGCAGCAATCTCTCCTCTTTGTTCCTGTTTTCCATTCTGTTATGGAATGTAAAATGTCAGGCATCAGACAGATGAGCTTCTCCTCTGTTTGCGAGGTCTACAGCCTCCGTGCTGTCTGACGAAGCCAAAGCTGTACTGGTGCTTTGTGAAGGGTTAATAGTAACTGAATTTTCACCCGCCTTGTCACTACATTCTGTGCATTGTGCCGTCAGCCAAATGCTCATTGGTTCTCAACTCTCGCACACAAACACTCCACATCTGCGACCAAACAGAAAATCAAACCTGTCTGATTTAATCCTAGCCTAGATTGAGCGGCAGGTTGTGACACTACATGGATGAATCAACCTTCTGCTTGTTGAAGCATCGGAGATATGCACTGGGATGAGACATATTCTTTAATCTTTAGTTGTACTCGTATCTCAGTACACAATTTCTGTGGATATCATGTAAATGTTAGTCAATTCATAACTGGTACTGAGCAGGACTCCTGCCCAAAGAATAAGGCGGGTTTTCTATTCAAATGCTCGGGTGCATCTGAGTGCATCCCACACTCGTTAGCGATGGTGTTTAAATACATCTCTTTGGGGTGTCATGAGGTTGAAGACCCTGGATTTATACGACTGAATGGCTTGACATGTTGATTATGTTATACAGGTAACGCGAGATTTTTTTTTTTTTCTTAAACTTTTTGATATCATTTGCTGTTGTCTAAACACTGCCCACCATTGTTCCCTATTACATCAGAAATTTTGTTATATCCAATCTGAGTGTAAACATGAGATTAAACATTTCTCTCACCCAAAACTATAAACTACAAGGGATAAGCAACATATAAAAATGTATATCATTTTTAGGTGGAGCGTTCCTTTATGTTGTCAGGTTATGGACCAACATTCTGGCCTGTTCAGGCTTGGCTAGTTGCAAGACTTTGTAGTTTGGTCACTTAGGTTTGATACAAAGAGCAAAGGGCTGGGAGGAAAACACCTTCACTTAGTAAGCTTAAAGGGCAAACCACAGAAGTTACAGAGGGTGTCCACTCTTGTGTACCAGAAATAACACACAAATTCATTTTAAGATGAAAGGACTCAAATAATTCTAATTGACGAGTCCCCGTCCCATAGCCCCCTACATAAAGAACTGTTCCAATTCCTCCATACTTATCCTGTCCGTATACTGCTACCACCGATCTTACTGCTGCTACTAGCACATGCCATTTGTGTCCTACAGATCATTTTCTGTTTTAGCTACTTCTAGTAAACCCAATCATTAGGCCATCTTAGTCCACTAAACACCTGACACAGTGGCAGAGAAGCCAAAGGTAACGTCTACTACTAAGTATTTAAATAATTCTATAAAGTCATAAATACACGTGTCCACTTTCTGTGGCCATATTCCTTTAACTTAAAACATACAGTATTTTGCTTTGTGTTTTTGGTACAGAACACTCCGCAGTGGTACAACTTGCTGCATATTCAAGTAGTAAACTCAACGCAAGACAAACATTCTTAAACATGTACCAAAAGGAAAAATACACACGCACACAAGGGCATGCCAATGGAATAAATCATTGTGCTGCAAGCTGCGGTAGACATATATTATAGAAGGACTCTCGTTCAAATAGCTCAATCTTCCTCCATGAAATCCAACCTTCCTTTTGTGCAGTATTTGTACTTATTGATCCTGGAGGACCATAGAAATGGGGGTCTAGTACCAGCATATAATGTCCATGCTTTCCAGAGCACAGCCCTAAAATGCCCTTGGAAGCACTATCACTGTCCCCACCCATCATTGCCAAAGACCCCAGGCGATCAAAATGCTCGTACAGCTCCTCTAACTTGGCCTTCAAATCAGCACCACTCCTCAAGTGAAGGATTTTGCAGGGCAGCTGATAAAAATAATCTATACACAAAGCAATTTCAAATGATCCAATCCAGCTTCGTGAGCCTATGAAACTTCTGTCTTTATCTGACATTGTCACCAGAGCCTCTTGTATCTGTCGGAGGCCAGGAGGGGACTGTCCACTTGAGGTCTGGGCACACACCCAGGAAGACATGGTCTGCAGAGTCCTGTATCCACAACCCCAGCCCCGGTCATCCACACCATCACAGCCATAGTGGTAGTAGAGATAATCCCCATGGACCAGAGTATGGCGGCTAATGTTGTTCTCAGGCTCCGGAAATGGCAGACCCAGGTGCACATTTAGGATAAGGTGTCTTCCATCATTCTCCATGTTCAGATCTTTTCTGACACTTTATCTCATTTCTTGCAGTACACAGTTTTAAAGCTGTTTAAAAGAAAAGTGACAATCAGTCTTAATTTACTTCACAGTTACAAACAACCTCAGTAATTTCAATTTAGGAACTATCAAAAATAATTCAGAAAAAAGGCCACATGGTGCAACATTCAGGGGCATTTAAAGACTGTCACATTTTTGACTTTTTGTTGTGTCAGATTTGTCAAGTGTAGTCACTGCACCAGGTCAAATCACATGACTGAAACCTTCAGCCCATATGACATTATCTGACTGAACGTCAATCTTCCAGCGCAGTCATGCTCGCCTCTTTCTCTGACAGCCAATAGCGTGCTGCCTAACAGAGCCAGCACCTTATGAAGTGTTAACAGTTGCAGCATATTTAGCAGCAATCTCTCCTCTTTGTTCCTGTTTTCCATTCTGTTATGGTATGTAAAATGTCAGGCATCAGACAGATGAGCTTCTCCTCTATTTGCGAGGTCTACAGCCTCCGTGCTGTCTGACGAAGCCGAGGCTGTACTGGTGCTTTGTGAAGGGTTAATAGTAACTGAATTTTCACCCGCCTTGTCACTACATTCTGTGCATTGTGCCGTCAGCCAAATGCTCATTGGTTCTCAACTCTCGCACACAAACACTCCATATCTGCGACCAAACAGAAAATCAAACCTGTCTGATTTAATCCTAGCCAGTTGAAGACTAGTTTGCCTCAGTCATTGTATAAGTCACATTATACAATCTGCTTCACAGAAGAGTGTTGCTGACTGGCTAAGATTATGTGAAGGCTACAACAGAAAATCACTGGAAAAAAATTATCTAATGTGAAACAGGAATTAACTAACTGATTTGAAAATTGGAATATTTTACATTTTTTAGTTCCTTCATCAAAGAGTCAGCTATAACATTTTTGTTTATTGAATATTTCTGTAAAGATGACCCATATTAAAAAATAACTAATAGTAGAATACAATTACAGGAGTTAGTAGACCACATTAAATATGATTTTTAACAATGTCATAAAGGTAAAAGTGTAACCTAAAAATGTGTCTCAACAGCATTCATAGACAGCAGATTCCAATTCAAGTGACGTAAAAATGTCATCAATTGATGTCCTGTTAATTGCTGAGGGTCTATAAGTGATTGTACCATTAAAAGTTCTCTTTAACTCTCCATTGGACACTTTCAAACATGTTCTGTTTAAGTCTCTGTAGATGTCTCAATAGATCATTTGTCAGCTGCTTTGGACATTAATTGGGAGCAGATCTGGAGCTTGGCTAATAAAGTACAGTGTCAGAAAAATACTGGATCGTTATAAATGTGCCGATAATGCAGCTATGGGGGTGTTTTTAGTGTAACATAAATATGGGGTACATATTTGTTTACTGTGTGCTTACAGAGAATCACTCACAAAATTCCTTTCCTCTCAGATTAATTTTTGGTTAAGTGACTTTTCTGGGTTACTTGCCACAAAAAGCGGACGTTCCAGCAGCTTGTGTGGTTGACTATCCCAACTTTTGACTATCTTGTACTGGGAGAGGCTGTCAAGACAGGTAAAAAAAAATCCACAAAATATACAACTTGAAATGACCCCTCTCTAAGCACAATTTCCATCCATCCATTATCCAACCCGCTATATCCTAACACAGGGTCATGGGGGTCTGCTGGAGCCAATCCCAGCCAACACAGGGTGCAAGGCAGGAAACAAACCCTGGGCAGGGCAGCAGGCCACCGAAGGGCACACACACCCACACCAAGCACACACTAGGGACAATTTAGAATCGCCAATGCACCCAACCTGCAAGTCTTTGGACTGTGGGAGACAACCGGAGCACCTGGAGGAAACCCACGTAGATGTGGGGAGAACATGCAAACTCCACGCAGGGAGGATATGCGAGGCAGCAGCGCTACCCACTGCGCCATCATGCCGCCCTAAGGACAATTTGAAACAGCAATTTAACTTCCAACTGAATTCGTACAGAAGTTTTCTCTGTTTTAAGAGAAGCAAGTTTGAAAATCCACCAATGCTTTTCAATGGCAGACTTCGAATTTCAAAAATGTCCACAGATTTCTGTATTTGAGAAATCTTAACGAAACTGGAGTTTTCCTGACAAATTTTCTTCAGGAACAATTGTAAAAAAAATTCAACAAACTCAGTCCACTAGGAATAAGTTGTTTCATGTGGACAGATAAACAGATACAGAGAAAGGCAGAGAGATATGCTTATTACAGAAGGTGCTTAACACATTATATTAAAACACACCTCAAAACAAAGTTAAACATGAATACAAGATGGAAGCAATTTCTGAAAAAAAATTTACACATGGACTCTACAGACAATACACCAAATCAATTGAAAGTGTTCATAAAACACTAGACTGTGCCATTAAAACCACAGAATGAAAATGTGCTTGAATGGCACAGTGCACTACACCCCATGGGTCTGATGTTCGGGTTTTTGCTCCAAACAGTTTCACTATCAATAACTGATCTCATTGTTTTATTAGCAACTCTCTTATTTTATTCTCTAATTTTGCACTTAGAAAAACAAAGTAGTGTAATGTTTGACATGTATAAGAAATTTAGAAATATTTGTATATTTTCTCCTAATTTACCTTTCTCTGAGGTATTTGCTTCTTTAATTTTATCCTAATAATGACAATTAATGATGAACAGAGTAGACACCAGGACAATCAATGCTGAAAGGTTCCATCCACTTCAGCATCAGTCCTACTAGCTTACTTTTAAGAAACAGCAGCTTAACTAACTAGAGGTCTCATGTATAAAACTTGCCTAAGCTAGGTAAAATGTGTAAGCCAGTTCTCACACACAAGTCGGGATTTACAAAAAAATAGGTGTGAAAATTGGCTTAAAGTTAAAGAAAGTTTCAAGCACCTTTACCACTAGAATTACCAGAGCCTACGAAAACACTCATGGATCCGTCCCACCTTAAATCGCTTCTCACCTCTCCGTCAGCGTCTTTTGTCCTGTAAATGTGTGGATAAACAGCAAGCAGTCTGCTATCACATCCCCCACCAGCGCACAGTTTTCTCAGCTCAAGTCTGTTTACCTGCGTGTCAGTTGCTTGGAATTGTATAGAGTGAGAAGTCAAGCAAAATCACACCTTTATTAAATACTATATCGTTATTTGGAACACATGCATTTCATGTGTGTTCCATGTCTACAACGATCTATGTAAACACATTGTTAAAAAAGAAATGTTTTTCATGTTTTAGTAAGAATTGACAAAATGTAGACATGAAGTTTATAATGTGTGAAGCCTGAAGTCCAAATATCAAAAAAACACTTTCACAAAAGGTACAAATATAACAGAACAAGTGCGCTTTTATTCAAAAATATAACTGCGATTTAAGGTGGGACGGATCTACGAGTTTTTTCGTAGGCTCTGGTAATTCTAGTGTTAAGTCCTATGCAGACTTTTTCGGTGCTGGTATTTTAACAACTCCAGGTGGAAGGACAATGAAGCAAACAGAAAATCTAATCTTATTGCATATTTCAAAAATGCATGAGACAAATTCTGATGCCTATCCATCCATCCATTTTCTAAACCTGAAAACAGAGCAGGAATATTGCGATTTCTGCATGATGGTCTCTGTAATGCAGGCTTTACTTTAGCACACAACTCCAAGATGACGGCTCTATCACCTTTTAAGTTAGCCATCATCATGGAAAAAAAGACACAATCTCACATTTGTGGGACAGAAATTTTTTTTTAGTTTGTTTAGGCATTTTAATTTTATTAAATAAGCACTTTCTTATTTTAAGAAGTCACAAAATGTTTACATAGCATAACATTTAGATGCAATTTAGTTAACCGATTTGGAAAATTGCAGCATTATCTGTTATTTACTTGTCTCATCAAGTGGACAGATACCACACTTTTGTATTTTTAAATATTTTGCAACAGGTGTGTGTAAGTTGGAGATTTGCTCAGACCACCATAGGCAAGCCAAAACACCGGGCACATGTGCAGAGCTGTTTCAATCGTTCATGCTGACTACTGAGACTCTGCTTTATTGAGAGAAGCATCTTTCTGGTGTATAACAGAGGAATATACTGAATGCAACATATTCTAATTGAAATAACCTTTCTCAAGCTAAATCTGAAACTGTTAACTAACCAGAAACTGAAAACTACTTATCGATCTGTTCTAAGGATTGGAGACATCCAAGCAAGAGTGGCTTTGGGTAGAACAGACTTTAGTATTTGTTGATCGGTCCATCCTCAAAACCCACTTATCCTTACCAGGGGGCTTTGTACTGCATATGTGTAAAATTTTTATGACACACGACACTCGCCAAAATTTGAATCACACTTGCGAGTCATTTTTGTATTGCCGTTCATCTCTGTCTATAAGTGGACTCATCGCTTCTTACTGGAAAAGATGGCAACTTCTGAATTTTATAACACCTTGAAAGAATATTTGTCACCTGTACAATGTAATTTAATTTAAGAGGAAATGAAATACATGTCAGTCAAGTTTATCATATTTTTATTTTTTTTTTTAAACTTTGTGACATACTTACATCTTTATGTACATATATCATAGTGATAAAAAAGGCGATAAGGATTTGCATTTTTAGTTGCAATACGACCTTCGTAATCCCTTGATTTAAAGGTGAAAGTCATACTAGTTCTCCATATTAGGGTTAACGGACCAATGGGAGGTTAATTAACTTTCCATTTATGGCCATCTAGCATATATATTTTTTCTCTTTTTTTAATTAGATTGTAAGGGCAAGGGATATTTTCTTTAAGTTTCATTTTTTTATTTTAGTGGGAACTGAGAGGTATTTAACACCGGTACCCCTGTAATGTAAATGGAACTTTCGTAAAGAAAGGAAAAGCAGGTTAGATTGGGTGCACTCTCAGTTCTGCAGTGTCTGCTGTGAGGTCAGGATTTTCTCCATATAGTGTTTCATTTTCTTATACATGTATTTTGTATTACAGGGTATCCAAATGCTGACACCCTATTTGCATTTTATGTTACAGCCAGTGAAATAAACTAATAGGACAGGAGGACAAATGAATGTGTGGCACTCTGTCTTACATCTAAAAAACAAAATAAATGAATAACATTGCCGCCAGAGACAGAGGTAGCATCATATTAGCATTTGCTGGTACTTTTTTATTTTTTCACACCTGTTGTCCTTAAATGACGCAAAAAAATTTAATCTAGGGGTCAAATTAAGAATAGAATTAGCAGTGAACGTCTGACACTAGACTGGTGTAAAGTGTGGTATGGTTCTGATGTGGTACAGGCCTGGGCACCAAGGTTATTACAGTTTTGCCTTTTTATATTAGTTTTTATTTCTATATTTTTTCTGACCTTACTTGTAAATAAATAAATATATATTAGTTTCAGTTTTAGCAATTATAGTATGGTTAAAGAGCTACTATGGAGTTTAGTTTTTGTGTCACAATGAGACAAAACTGTGTACTTAACGAGTTTGGATATAATATGAGTTTAATGGTAGTGGAAGCTTACTACATTACACGACACAGTTTACTATTATTTGGTTTTGTTTTTGTCTGATAAAAACAAACATAATTAAAACCAGATACTGAATATGAACAATTTTACACAATTACAACAATATTTTCTATGTCATTTGTGCTGAACAAATCTGCGCAGACTGTTGGCACTTTTTTCTTTTCCTTTTATTGCCCAGAATGGGCCAATTTGTAATGAAATTTAGGTGTACTTTAAGGTGTGAGGGTTTTTTACTCTAAATGTCTACAGCACGCAACATATTCTGCTCCAACAACAAAGTGCTTATAATGAATGCCTTTAATATTGCATTCAAAAACCTCAAATACTGGGCTTTGTTATTTTCTACCAGCTATATTGATCTCTGATTCCATCTCAGGCACAAACAATTTATAGACAGAATTTTGGCACCTGCAGGCCCGAAAAGATATAAAAAATAAAGAGAGATTCTACTGTGTTCTGACAGGGGTGATCATGAAAATCATGGGAGCTTAGGAAGAACTGGGGTCTTTGGCTTGAATCAGTGTGCAGAACATACCTAGCTGTATTGAGGGAAACAAAGAAAAACAAGCATGTAGTGTTGAGGTTAGGGGCAGTGAGGCTAGAATAGCCCACCATAACAACAGTAAACCCATAATGAGCAGAGCAAGAGCAGGAATGAAGAGTATGGACAGGCACAAAATGACAGAGACAGCATCGGAGATTAGGAACAATATTTACATTATCTAAACCTGTTTATCCAGAGCAGGATCACAGGAACCTGGAGCCTACACCAGCAGGTTTAGATGCAAGGCAGGAAAAATCCCTAGTATGCAGCTACTTTAATAGTTTCATTTAGTTTTTCATTTCGTTTTTTTTAATTATTTTATTTCAGTTTACGAAAATGTTTTTCTAATAATAGTTTCAGTTTTGATTTTAATTTACGTTAACTGTAATAACCTTGCTGGGCACCTGCTGTTGTGAGATGTCATGGGCTCATTGTTTAAGATGTTGCCTTAGGAGGAGTACATACCCATACATTTAACTGAAATCCAAAGGGAGAGGGAGCTGCTCATTAGTAATAACTTACTTCTTTTTGCTGCAGTTAGAAACACAATGCCTATTTTTTGTGTTTTCTTCCTTGACCGTACAGGATACTTGGTAGTAATCAGGCAACCAAGTGGCTGAACAGATGCTAGTGTACCCAAACTCCAAGACACAACTGGATGGCTTTTTCTTCGGCTTTTAAGATTCCCAATTCGAGATGACGTGCTATTTCTAGAGGTAAGCCTACTGAGGCTGTCAGTTTTACTTAAGTAATTTGTGCACAATTTCTGCTAAAACTGCCCATATTAATTACTTGATCTGTAATAATTTTTGGCTTAATACAGTCATCTGTGTTTACTTATTCTGCCAATTAACTAATCCAGGTGTTTTAAATTTAGACAGGAAAGCCTCAGTGTGTGAATCCTCACAAACACAGTGACTGTGGTACATCAGTACCAACAATCACAAAACAGGGATGTTACTCAATTTTGCAAAATAACTTTTCTTAAGGGCTCATTGATCACATTCAAAATTCAAATATCAATAGTTCAGACAAATTCAAAACAGGTAAAGCAGTAATATTACCTTCATCATATCAAGGTAATCCAAGAGCATTGCAACAATTATATCATGATGCAATGGCAATATCCCGAACTATCAGTCAGCCAGATGTATTTATTACAATGATGTGCAATACACAATGGCAAAAAATCCACAGATTCTTGTGAACAATGCCACTGGCTACATCGGCTCTGGATATTCCTACTTTCGTAAGTAGATTGTTTTATCAGAAAGTCTTATTTTTATTGAATGAACTTGAAATGGTGTTTGGGCAAATCAGAGCATACATTGACAACATCGAATTTCAAAAACAGGGTTTGCCACACATGCATTTATTGGTTAATTTGCTAAATAAATTATTAACTGCTGATGATGTAGATCATTTGTCTGTGCTGAGATTTCAAACAGAGAAACCTATCCTGAATAATGGTACAAAATCATTAACCACATGGCTCACGGACCACATTTAAAAGATTCAGTATTTTGGAACTCAAAAGAACAAAAGTGTTTGAAGAAATTTTTACGGAAGTTTTAAAATAAAAAGTGAACATAATGCATATGTAACAATTCCCACGAACACAAAATAAATAAATTGTATTTCCACTGGACCAAACCCGGGGGTTGGCGAGTCAAGCGAGCAGGGGGCGGAGCCCCCTAGTATAATGTAAAATAAAAAAATGATGCTACATATAGTGACAATTAAATCTGTTTTCTTTAAAAATTCAACCACAAACCAGAGTAACTTAAAAAATAAAAAAAAATTATTAGACTTGACTAACTAGACTTGATTTTGATAGTTTTCATTGATAATGCTCTATGGGTGTAGTAATAATAATAATACTAATAGCAATTATAGTGCTAGTCTACAGACCACCAGGGCCATATTCATTGTTCATGACTGAATTTAGCAACCTTCTGTCTGATTTGGCTATAAATTATGATCACGTAGTTCTGATAGGGGATTTTAATGTACACATTGATGTGGAAACTGACACTTTTAGCAAATGTTTTACTTATTTGTTAAATTCAGTAGGATTTTGTCAGATTGTCAAAGGTCCAACTCATAATCATAACCATACATTAGATTTAATTATAACTTACAAAGTTGAAATTCAAAATTTAAATATTACTCCTTTAAATGTAGTTATTTCCGATCACTTCTTAATTACGTTTGATTTAGTTCTGCCCATGCCAGCGCACTCGCAGATTAAAACAAAGACAGTGCGACATCTAGGTTGTAATTCTGCTTCAAAATTTATAGATACCTTGAGTAAGTCGAGTGTGATTGTGGAAAACCATTTAGATCAGTTAACATCAAATGTAAACATGGAAAACAATTTAGATCAGCTAATATCACACTATAGTGTGACCTTGAGAGATGCTCTGGACATAGTGGCTCCCCTAAAAACAAAAGTGATCAAAGCACACAGAAACTCTCCCTGGTTTAATGAAAATACTCGAGCTCTTAGAGTGTCGAAAACTGGAGCGCAGATGGAGAACAACAAAGCTACATGTCTTTCAAATTGCATGGACAGAGAGTGTATATAAATATAAAAAGGCCCTCTTTAAAGCTCGCTCAGAATACTATTCTACATTAATAGATAGCAATAATAAAAATCCTAGGGTACTTTTTAGAGCAGTGGCTAAATTAACAAATGGCAACTCAGATCAACAGTGCAAAATACCATCAGATATTAGCAGTACAGACTTTATGAACTTCTTCAATGAGAAAATTAAAAATATAAAGATCCCAGATCTCAGCATCACAGTACAAACCAAATACTAGCTTAGTAGACCCTGTCGCACATTGCATTCAGCACTTTAATAATTTTAATCCTGTAACTCACCAGGAAGTCTTAACTTTAATTACTAAAATGAAGCCCACTACTTGTTCCCTAGATCCGGTGCCAACAAAACTAGTAAAAAGTGCAATGGATGTTCTTGCAGCGCCTATTCTAACCGTTATTAACAGTTCATTACTGCATGGCACCGTACCTGATGCACTAAAAGTGTCAGTCATTAAACCTTTACTTAAAAAGTCAGACCTAGACCCACACATCGTGAGAAATTAATTCATGCATTTATCTCTAGTAGGATTGACTACTGCAATGCAGTGTTCACTGGCTGTTCAAACTTCTCTATACAGCCTCCAGTTAATCCAAAATGCCGCTGCAAGAATTATTAGAACAACAAGAAAATATGAACACATAACCCCAGTTCTTAAATCTTTACACTGTCTCCCAGTTAAGTTCAGGGCAGATTTCAAAATCCTCCTTTTAACATATAAAGCATTAAATGGCCAAGGTCCGGCTTACTTGTCTGAACTTATCATGACTTACAAACCTGAGCGCACATTAAGATCTTAAGATGCCGGTCTGCTTAGGATTCCAAGGATTAATAAAATAACAGTGGGAGGTCGAGCTTTTAGTTACAGGGCCCCTAAACTGTGGAATGGTCTTCCTGCTTCCATAAGAGATGCCCCTTCAGTCTCAGCCTTTAAATCCCGGCTGAAGACTCACTACTTCAGTTTAGCATATCCTGACTAGAGCTGCTGATTAACTGTACATACTGCGTCTCTGTTGTTAGTCATTAGCACTATAACATAAGTAACATGATAATTATATTTGAATACTAACCCTCACCTATTCTGTTTCTTTTCTCAGTACCCAAATGTGGCCATTGGTGCCACGGCCCACCTGCCAAGTTGTTTGCCTGCCTATGGTAAAGTCATCCCTGATGGAGGATCACAGGAATCATGGGAAAGAGGGTCCTTTCATCGGAGCAACGTTTCAGCCGTGGCATGGCCAAATGGGGAGGCAGCTAGATGGATGAGGTCTCCAGGACTCTAAAAATATCCAAACCTAATTATGTCATATCATCTACTGTTACACTGTACTTCTAAAATTTTTATTATTATGCTGTCTTAAGGAATTGTTCTGTTCTGTATATTGTATTGTATTGACCCCCTACTTTTGACACCCACTGCACGCCCAACCTACCTGGAAAGGGGTCTCTCTTTGAACTGCCTTTCCCGAGGTTTCTTCCATTTTCCCTACAAGGTTTTTATTTGGAGTTTTTCCTTGTCTTCTCAGAGAGTCAAGGCTGGGGGGCTGTCAAAAGGCAGGGCCTGTTAAAGCCCATTGCGGCACTTCCTGTGTGATTTTGGGCTATACAAAAATAAACTGTATTGTATTGTATTGTATAATAATTCCTTGCATTTATATAGCACTTTTTTCAATACTCAAAGCGCTCAGCAATTGCAGGTTAAGGGCCTTGCTCAAGGGCCCAACAGAGCAGAGTCCCATTTGGCATTTACGGGATTCAAACCAGCAACATTCTGATTGCCAGTGCAGATCCCTAGCCACCACCAAGAAAGGAGGCAGAACAAGAATTAAGGGTAGGCTTTCTTAACGTTTGAACTAAGTGAATGAACATCATTTACCTACTCGGTTTCCTTTTTCACAGTTATAGTGATGTGGAAGAGTCCAACTGTGTTAAGGGGCAGCAGTTAAAGGACAGATGTCTGCCATGCTGAAGTAGCAGAAAGCCTCCCAGAATCCTCCATCTGAATCTCTGGTCTAGATCTACTGTACCTTTGCCAAGTGATCAAGTGGCATCTGCCTGGTCCCACCAAACCCCCACCCAAATTCTGAAAACTGTCTCAGTCTCATTGCACTGGCCGCCTGTCTCATTAAGTATTGACTTAAAAGCCTTATATAGAGTTAATATGACTTTGGAGTATTGTAGATCCTTTTTATATTTTGAAGTGCCTCTCCTCTTACATTTCTCAATTTACTCTTAGCTCCTCAAACACTTCTTTGCTTTTTATTACAAGATAAAGTACAAAAACTGGTGAGGCAGCATTCTGTACTAATGAAACAGAAATCTGGAATACTTTGCCAATACAGAAGTGCCAGGCTACAAGTCAAGCGTTTCAAAAAACTTCAACAAGCACACTTTCCTAATTTGGCTTTTTTTAATTACTTGCATTGGTTGTAATTTTGCTAGTATATTATAAACGGCACTGTATACAGTTTGTAAGGTTTGCACTACACAGTAACCTCTGCTGTTTTTTCTCCATTTTCTTTTTCCAGTTTATTGCTGTGGCTCCCTGCATCTCTGCCATTTGTTAAGTTAACTTCAATTGCCTGCGATGCTGGAGAGAAGAAAAGTTTCACAGGATATCCTGAAACGGAATTGTGATTGGACTGAGATGGCCACATTTACACTACTGGTCAAAAGTTTTAGAACACCTCAGTTTTTCTTCAAACTTAACCACTTGATTTAATCACTTCATTGACCTAAAATGGTGAATAGGTAAGCAGGAAATTGCCAGAGGTTTAAATTTAAAGTTTAGGTTAGCAAAAAACTGAACAAAAGAGGAAATTTCAGAATATTACAAATGGGCCTTCTTCAGAGAACAACTGATTGGTTACAACCTATAGATGTTCTGCAGCAATTAAAGTAAATTGAGCCTTGAACATTGAAGCAAACAATTTGCACAAGTGTCCCAACTTATGTTTATTACTTGAAAACCATACTTGGACCAGATGTTGTTACTGCACACTCTGAAGTACTACTTCGATGATATTCCAGTGATAATGGCAAGAAAACGGCAAATAACAAATGAAATGAGAGAGAGCACTATTACCCTTAGAAGTGTAGGGCTTTCATTAAGAGAAATTGCAACAAAAAAAAAAAAAAATAAAAATCTGGAACTAGAAAGAAAGAAAGAAAAAAAAAACTCTGATTGGGTCTGCTAGATCTCTCCCTAAGTCACAAACCAATCAGAAGAAAAGTTTCTAAGGGTCACCAGCTTGCGTGAAAGGTGCCTCACAGCACAACAGCTTCAAGCACAACTTAACAGTGGTCAAAAAAAGCAAGTCTCAGTTTCTACTGTGATGAGGAAACTTTGTGGTGCACGTTTCACAGGTCGAGTGGCAGTAAGAAAGCCATTCCTTAAAGGACAAAATAAGAAAGTATGGCTTGCCTATGCCATGAAATACCAGCTGTGCTACTGGAAGAAAGTCTTATGGACTGCTGCATCAAAATTTGAAATCTTCGGTACATGATGCAGGGTCTTTGTGTGCTGTTGAGTTGGTGAAAGGATGGTTACTTAGTGTGTGACACAAACTGTCAAACATGAAGGAGGAAGTGTGATGATCCAGGGTACTTTTACTGTCGGCAGAGCTGGCGATTATCAGAGTGACTGGCATTCTGAATCAAAAGGGTAACCATAGCATTTTGCAGCACCATCCAATACCTTCTAGTCTGGGTCTAGTAAGTCAGGGGGTGATCCTTGTGGTATAGTGGGTCTGCGGCTCAGAAAAACTGTCTGTTTTAATAAGTAAATAATGAATGTGCTCATGCTAGGGAGGGGAACAGGTGCGAGTAATCCAAGGTGAAGACACCCGGTCTCCAGTTTGGTGCGGGGCGGTCAGCCATCCTTGCATTGCCTTGCCAGCACGTGTGGGCAGTTTGATTGCCTTATTATCAGCCCAGCGCAGCAATCAAGCAATCAGACCTGCAACAACTCCCCAGTATATAAATGGGAAGTGCACGTTAAGAAAAAGAGCCCAGAAAAGAGAGGGGAGGTTAAAAAACGGAAGAAGCAGCAAGCTGGAGAAACAGAAAGGAAACAAGCTGGTGAGCAGAGTGGAAGCAGGAGGATGAGAGTAGAGCCCCAAGGAGGAGCAAGTGGCCATTGCTCAGGAGGGGGCTGTGGGTTGCTCCTGTTGAGCGTCTTTGGGAGCAGCAGCGGCCATCATGCTCTGGTGGGAGTAGAGAGTGCCTACACCAGGTGTAGCACAGTTTGGCAGTGGCTCAGGTAGACCAGGGATCAGGGTTGGCTGTGGATGCTGTGGGACTGGTGGCAGGGACACAGGATGGACGAAATGGGAGTTTGCACCTGTGAGGTTCGAATAGGATAAGCAGGAGAGGCATCAGTTTTAAAGAAGGGCACCAGGACTTGCAGATTTTTATTAAGTTTCCTGCACTGCATTGTTTTAACCTCGTTTTTAACTGATTTATCTATTTATTGATTTTAACCTTCAACGTTCACTGCATTTTATGGATTATTTATTGAAACTTTTGAGCACTGCACTTTGGGACATTTGCTTTGTGGATTTTTTATAATAAAAGCACTTGCACTGTTCACCATCCCCTTGCTTGGTGTGTTTTGTTCTCATCTGCCATGCTCATCCCAGTCATGGCTATCGACAGTGTTGGGTTCAAGAGGCTCCCATTATAGAACAAAGAGCAAGGAACCGACCCTCACCGTCACAATGCTACAGAAAGACAATGACCCAAAACATACCAATGGGCTATGTTAGAACTACGTTGAAAGAAAAGAACAAGGCGGCACACTTCAAAACATGGAATTGCCAGCAGAGTCTGCAGACTTAAACCCTATTGAGTTAGTTTGGGATGAAATGGACAGAAGGATGAAAGGAAAGCAACCTACATTTGCAACAGTGTTGGGAAGATCTTTCTGACTGATATTTGATTTCTTTAATAGAAAGAATGCCACAGGTATGTTTGGCTGTTATATCAGCATATGGTGGCTACTTTGAAAAATCAAAAATTTTAATACAATTTTGTACACCTAATGCTCCCTTGCTTCATTTTTTATTTTCCATTGTTTATTTGTTCTATGCCTTGATTACATGAAACATTGTGATATTAAACTGAGGTGTTCTAAAACACTTGACCAGTAGTGTATGCATATATTGGGATGTGCAGAGGCAGCTGAGTGGGCTTTGGCCTGGGAACCCCAGAGATTTATCATCTCCAGTATTCTTGACGGCAGCCTCTCTCCCTGGTATACATCTTCTATATCTATATATCTATCTATCTATCTATATAGGTTGACGAGACGTGATCTTCACGTTAAGATCAGGGAAGACACTTAAAAGACCCGCGAGGCTAGAGAGATTGGCCACGGAGCATCTCGCGTGGACCTTAAACATGAGGCTTTGTGCCAACAGATTGACCCAAGAATGTCTCACGATGACATAAAACATAAGATTCTTGCAAGACACGCCGTACTTACAAATAAATAAGAGCACGGGCAGCAACACAATCAGTCGCGTTTTGGCTTTGAGCACACACAAATCAAGGGCTCTCAACGCATTATATAAAGCATATAAGGACAATACGTTATAAATGAAACGTAGACGACTAAGCGAAGAAGAAAGCGGAGAGACAAAAAAAAGTTGGGGTGATACACATGTGGAGAAAGTTAAAGAATATGAAAGTAATACAATTAGAAAGTATAATAAAAAGAAAGTAAAAATCATAAGAGCGAAAACAAATGGAAATTATTACTCGAAAAAGGGAAAATAATCAGTGTCATTAAAAAAAAGCAGGATAAAGAGAGGTCATAAATAAAAGACAGAGCAGAAAACAAAGTAAAACGTCATAAAAATGTTAAAAAAACAAGGGAGCCAAACACATGCAGAGCAGTTGGAAATA
>NC_053156.1:44409056-44547056 GCF_016835505.1 Polypterus senegalus | reverse complement strand
CCTGGATTCTGGCTAGAGATACTCGAAGGAAACATTGGCATCACCCTCGTGGAGAGGACCGTTCCAAGTTCTGCTGTAGACACCACATGCTGTTAAAGTTGAGGGACTGCCTGCTTGGATTCACATCTCACATTGCAAAAGATGGCACCCTTGATTGTGGTCCTACTATGTCTTTCCATCCCCTTGTCGACTGCTCTGGTCACCTTGACTTTTCCTTTCGGAATCACCACATCAGTTCAGGTGGATTTCTGTTCTATTATTGACTGTGGGACTGATCGACAAATCCAGTGGAACTGGTCTGACAAATATGTGTGTGTAACTGTTACAAACTCTGGATTCGAAGTAACTGTGACATGTGGGACTGGGTTTTGGCTAATACTGGAACTGATGACTGGGGTTTATCAACCCTATAAGGCCCAGATGTACAGTATGGTCTGAAATATCGTTTTCTATTATAAAAGGACATGCCCCTCATGAATGTGCCGAATACCATTGTAACCCTTTGATCATTACTCTGAAGAACCCTTCTTTACATGATTCAGGAACCTGTATTTTAGGGGCATATGTATCTGGAATAGATCCTCTAGGGAGATTTCAAATTAAGGTTGAGAACCCTGTTACTAACACCTCCCATTTCCCCACACACACCCCTCTCTCCTACCCCTGGTCCAAACCCGCCCCTTGTCAAGGTCATGAATATTTCCACCTCTTCTTCCACTTTTCTATTGAAATTGGGTATGGGGATCAGAACCGTTGGCTGCAATGGGTATTATATTCGGCTAGACAAGTGAATCAATCTGATTGCTATGCATGTGCTATAGCTAGGCCACATTTGGCCACTGTCCCTTTTCCTCTTTCTAACATATCTGATCCTACTGGCCTTCCTTGCCTACTTGCCCTTTTTATCTCTTCCTCTATTCCAATCGACTCTAATTACATTACACTTTCCCTTCTTTTTCCCCCTACTCTTCCCATGACTCCCCCGATGTTCCAGCCTGATGAAGGTATTTATACCTGTTTTTTTAGAAACCTCACTTCCTCTCATGGCACAAATGTTGGTAATATCCCATCCTTTTTTTTTCCAAACTTTTCCGATTATTTCTTCCTCTTTAGCTTCCAAATTATCAATTTTTCTGATTACTCAGAATACTGATATTTGGTGGATGTGCCATAGGTCTAAATTGCTTGACATCCTTCCACCTGACTGGACTGGCACTTCTGCTTTAATACAATTTGTTATGCCTTTCTGTCTTTTCCTTTAACTGCCTTCCATGTGTCGACCATGTTTGGCCGACATCGTCAACCCCATTCTGTGGACCCTTCCCAGTTTTCCCTACATGGCCCTGGGGTGTATTTTGATTCCATTCGAGTCCCTCGTGGAGTCCCTGATAAGTTCAAGGCAAGGGACCAAGTTGCTGCCGAATTTGAGTCTATTTTTCCTCAGGTTACTATAAACAAAAATGTAGATTGGATTAATTACCTCTATTATAATCAACAAAGATTCTTAAATTTTACTAAAGAAGCTGTTGAAGGTATCCATGAGCAACTTGATAAAACATCCCTCATGACCTGGCAAAATCGATTGGCTTTAGATATGCTCTTGGCTGAGAAAGGAGGCGTTTGTGCTATGTTTGGTGATGCATGCTGTACCTATATCCCTAATAATACAGCTCCTGATGGATCAATCACCCGTGCTTTAGCTGATTTGACATGAACTAGCTACTAATTCTGGCATTTCTAATCCTTGGGACAAATGGTTTATGTCCACTTTTGGGTCCTGGGGCCAATGGCTTAAATCAGTTTTCATCTCTCTTACGGTTGCTTTAATTGTTCTCCTGCTTGTAGCTTGCTGTATTGTTCCCTTGATAAGATACATTGTATCCAAGTATTTTACTGCCTCATGGCAAAGGCTTACTTTTTACACAAAGAAAAATGCTTCAGATCAGCACAGCCACCCCACACTCCTCCGCCCACTCCACTCCATCCTCCTCTCCTACCCTTTCCTACTCAACTCTCCCTGATCAAATATTTTTGTTTGCTAAAAAAGGGGGGAATGTGGAAGACGAATGTTCTCTTCGTTCCCTTGTACTAATTCATGTCTGAGAAGTAAGCTTTACAAAACCATGTAATAGCATGCTTTGTTTTAGCAAACAGAAAAATGTTTGTGCAAAGGACTCAAGGTCTGAGCATTCCACACATGAGTCTGCCTTATCACGTTTTCCCTTAGCTTACATCTGAACGCCATAACAAAAGGAGCCAAGAAATCAAGTTGCATAAGGGGCGTTGAAGGGGCTAAAGGTTTGTGTATAATAAATGTGTTGACTGTTACATTTTATAATGATATTAAATTACGCATTCTAGGGGTATAAAGCTGGACCCCACCCAACAGACGGGGTTCAGAAGAGCCCTGACGCTGTCATGTACATTTGATTGTCTGCTTTTCTGAAACTCTTCTCACCGTGACTCTGAAAATAAAGCTGCTTTATAACCACACCTGCTGTCTGGTCTGAAACCTTCGTCCACACTGGCCATCTAAACTGAGCGATTGGAGGAGAAGGGCCTTAGTCAGGGAGGTGACCAAGAACCTGATGGTCACTCTGTCAGAGGTCCTCTGTGGAGAGAGGTGAACCTTCCAGAAGGACAACCATCTGTGCAGCACTCCACCAATCAGACCGTATGGTAAAGTGGCCAGACGGAAGCCACTCCTTAGTAAAAGGCACATGGCAGCCCGTCTGGAGTTTGCCAAAAAGCACCCGAAGGACTCTCAGACCATGAGAAACTAAATTCTCTGGTCTGATGAGACAAAGATTGAACTCTTTGGTGTGAATGCCAGGCGTCACGTTTGGAGGAAACCAGGCACCGCTCATCACCAGGCCAATACCATCCCTACAGTAAAGCATGGTGGTGGCAGCATCATGCTGTGGGGATGTTTTTCAGCGGCAGGAACTGGGAGACTAGTCAGGATAAAGGGAAAGATGACTGCAGCAATGTACAGAGACATCCTGGATGAAAACCTGCTCCAGAGCGCTCTTGACCTCAGACTGGGGAGATGGTTCATCTTTCAGCAGGACAACAACCCTAAGCGCACAGCCAAGATATCAAAGGAGTGGCTTCAGGACAACTCTGTGAATGTCCTTGAGTGGCCCAGCCAGAGCCCAGACTTGAATCTGATTGAACATCTCTGGAGAGATCTTAAAATGACTGTGCACCGACGCTTCCCATCCAACCTGATGGAGCTTGAGAGGTGCTGCAAAGAGGAATGGGCGAAACTGGCCAAGGATAGGTGTGCCAAGCTTGTGGCATCATATTCAAAAAGACTTGAGGCTGTAATTGCTGCCAAAGGTGCATCGACAAAGTACTGAGCAAAGGCTGTGAATACTTATGTACATGTGATTTCTCAGTTTTTTATTTTTAATAAATTTGCAAAAACCTCAAGTAAACTTTTTTCACATTGTCATTATGGGATGTTGTGTGTAGAAGTCTGAGGAAAAAAATGAATTTAATCCATTTTGGAATAAGGCTGTAACAAAACAAAATGTGGAAAAAGTGATGCGCTGTGAATACTTTCCCGATGCACTGTAAGTTAGCAGCAGTATCTTCAGAGAAGCCCCAGTCCGTACAGTCAAAGCAGGGCTGTAGCTTTAACTTTACCGCAATAGTCCGCCCTTTCTCTGTGTTAATCACTGGTTTAGCTGATGTTAACTTACTTCTATAGGTTGGGAGCAAATGAATCAAAAAGTGGTCAGAGCAACCCAAAAGTGCACGGGGGCAGCGCGATAGGCATGCTTCAGCACAAGATAGCAATGATCCAGTGTGTTTCTGCCTCGTGTAGGATGTGCTGTATAAATCTGGGAAGTTCCTGTCTGAGATTTGCTTTATTAAAATCATCAGAATAATCAGAAGGGAGTTCAGGTAATTTTGCCCTGTGCTCTTTATCTGATTGGTAGGCTTTTGTAGCGCTGCATTCACGCAGGCATGAGGGGGGACCATAGACAGTAACCGCGGTGAATGAAAAGGCCTACGGTTAACAAAAAGCGTTTCTAAGTTTTACTTAACACCGTAACTTCAGTACATGAGACATTTTTTATATAAAAGCAGATTCCAACTCTCTTTCTTTTCCCGGATGTTTCTTTTGCGCCGTCCACTCTATCAAGTTGAAAGCCGGTCAGTTGTAATGCCGAGTGTGCAATGGATTCATTTAACCAGATTTCCATGAAACGTAGAGCCGAAGAAAGGGAAAAGTCCTCATGAGTTCTGTTGAGGAGTAACATAGAGAGCAGAGGATGGCCACATGTAAACTTGACAGCGCCGTTTGAAATCCACCTAACGAGTGCACCTTTTCTGATACCTGCGTCTACGTCAGCTGCCGACAACCGCTGCTAAACCTGCTAACATATCCAGAAAAGTTGTCAGTTGTGAATAACCTGGTGTCAAATCGCAAAAAAGTGAATTGCCAAATATTTATCAACTAGCAGAATACCCGCGCTTCGCAGCGGAGAAGTAGTGTGTAAAAGAAGTTATGAAAAAGAAAAATTTTAAAAATAACGTAACATGATTGTTAATGTAATTGTTTTGTCATTGATATGAGTGTTGTTGTCATATCTATTTATATATATATAGCAAAATACCCGCGCTTGGCAGCGGAGAAGTAAAAAGAAAAGGAAACATTTTAATAATAACGTAACATGATTGACAACGTAATTGTTTTGTCATTGTCATGAGTGTTGCTGGCATATATATATATATATACATACATACATACATGTGTACATATATACACACACACATATACTATGGGGTGCGAAACAGGCAAATATATTGATTTTCTGAATATATAAAGTCGGCGTCAGAATATATAAAGTGAAAACTTGAATATATAAAGTCATTGCCGAATATATAAAGTCAAAACTTGAATATATAAAGTCAGTGTCAGTATATATAAAGTCAAACTTGTTTCTGAATATATAAAGTCAAAAGTTGAATATATAAAGTCATCGCTGGAATATAATATATAAAGTGAAAACCTGAATATATAAAGTCAGCGTCGGAATTTATAAAGTCATTCTTGATTATATAAAGTCAAAGTCAAAATATATTGATTGAAACGACTCTGATATGAAGTAAGTTAACAAAAACGTATTCAGACAAAATAAATTAAAAAAACACTGTTCGGTTAATGTTTTGAAAATGGTGCATGTGCCCTGCCCAGGATTGGTTCCTGCCTTGCGCCCAGTGTTGGCTGGGATTGGCTCCAGCAGATCCCCGTGACCCTGTGATCGGATTCAACAGGTTGGAAAATGGATGGATATTCCAGCACTGACTTTGTATATTCCGACGATGACTTTATATATTGAAGTTTTGTGTTTATATATTCCAGCGCTTACTTTATATTGTGAGGTGGAGGGCTTCGCTATTACTTGTGGGGACGAAACTTCACTTTGGTAACTGATCATGCTCCACATCAATGGTTATACCGACAGAAAGATACAAACTCTCGCCTCATGAGATGGTTTCTGGGCTTACAACCTTACCATTTCACAGTAAAACATCGACCAGGTTCTGAACACATCAACGCAGACGTATTATCACGACTAAATGAACCTGGTACAGAGAGTCGCTTGATTCACGGGAATGTGAATAAAGCTGAGGGGGAGGGTGTGAGCTGGAGGGCTGATCGCACCCAAGAAGATACAGACGCCCCTGGGAAAACCAGAACCCCTGAAACACAGACTGCCCTCACATTGCTCTTTACTTTCTCACTTGCGCTATAACGCGTAATGCAAACCTCGCGCGATACTCCGCTAACTTAAAAGCCTTGTGCAGCGCCTGTCAGCTGAAAATTGATTGCTTGCTTTTATCTCTCTCTCTCTGCTCCTAGCGGAACTGTCATCTCTGACTTGTCATGGAGCATGTTTAAGCGCATGTGTTGCAGTGTTTGAATAAAAATCCTTCTTGTTTCTATGAATACAAATCCTTCTTGTTTCTACGACCTCCTGTGTCTCTGTGCAAATCTGTGACCGAAGCGTGACAATATATTCCGACACTGACTTTATATATTCAAGATTTGACTTTATATATTCCAGCGCTTACATTATATATTCCGAAATATTCCAACGCCGTCTTTACATACTGAGGTTTTGGGAAGCACTGATCAATGTAATCGGTGTACCATGAAATCATGCATTGACAGAAGTTCCCCTTTGGTTGGGCACGGTCTCTTCCAGTTGCACGGATGGGTGGGTGGATCTTATATGTCTGTGCAGGTTTGTTGTTGACCCTGCTCTAACGGATATTTTCATATTCTGCACTTAGCTTTGCAGTCTCCAATATCACTGAAATGCAGCCAGATGCTGCTTCTTTTCGTCTTTCACTCATTTCTTTACTCTTCTTTTTTCTTCACGATGCGCTTGCATTTAAATCTGGCTCCTCGTCTGTCGCAGCAACAGATACACAGAGCGACAGTGTTGCTCTGTGTACCTGGCCTGTACCAACACTCGCTATCTTCGGAGCGTCTGCCCCCCTTCCTTCTTTCACATAATGGTATGATCCTAGTCCGATGTGGAGCGGCCGAAGTTTCGGCTCTGCTCGACGGACATCGGCTCCTCTCGTTCACTTGAAAACATCGGCACTTCGAGCCGCTCGTTCGCGAACGACACATCACTATTACTTTCTCACTTGCGCTATAACGCGTAATGCAAACCTCGCGCTATACTCCGCTAACTTAAAAGCCTTGTGCAGCGCCTGTCAGTTGAAAATTGATTGTTTGCTTGCTTTTATCTCTCTCTCTCTGCTCCTAGCGGAACTGTCATCTCTGACTTGTCATTGAGCACGTTTAAGCGCATGTGTTGCAGTGTTTGAATAAAAATCCTTCTTGTTTCTACGACCTCCTGTGTCTCTGTGCAAATCATGCATTGACAGAAGTTTCCCTTTGGTTGGAATTGAAACTGTGATTAAATGCATTATTTTTTAATGCGTTATGGAGCACATGCATCGAAGCTTCTCAGCTGTGCGATTGTCAATGTAACCTTTTGTAAGTAGTGCCTGGAGGATTCAGTGTGGAGAAACTCTAGAGACAGCGTGTGTATTAACTTGTGGATTTTTCTGTATTTGGTGGCAGTCTGACGAAATTGCTTCGGAAGACGCGGAGCTCAGCTCAGAGCGAAATTAGGTGAATGGGAGGGGAGATGATGACGTGACTCCCCCACCCGCCTTAACTGTCAATCCCCCACAAACACAGTCTCTCGAATTTGCATAAGCACACCCCTTCACCTACAATTTTAACTTAGTTACAAAGTGATCAAAACTCGCTTTATATCCTGCGTCCTCTCATTAAACTTGTATCCCGCATTACCTGTGGGCATGTGAAACGCCAGCGGTAGCCTGTCTATGAACTTAATTTAAAGTTTAGGTTTACACCTTGCTTTCTTTTCGAGGTAGCATCACTCATGAATATGGTAGTATATGTCACTCGCTCGCTTCTTATTGTTTCGCTGCCTTCTCAATTATATAATGCATGTTTTCTTAAGCGCTTTTTGGAGGTCTTCCTGGTTTTCTACGCACTGCGTTGACAGTCAGTTCACGTGATTACGTGGGAGGCGTGATGATGTCACACGAAACTCCGCCCCCCACGTCATTCCAGCTCAACTCCATTACAGATAATGGAGAAAAATACCTTCCAGTTATGACCATTAGGCATAGAATTTCGAAATGAAACCTGTCCAACTTTTGTAAGTAAGCTGTAAGGAATGAGCCTGCCAAATTTCAGCCTTCTACCTACACGGGAAGTTGGAGAATTAGTGATGAGTGAGGGCTTTGCCTTTTATTAGTATAGATTCTTCACGGGTGTATTTGATTACAGTTGAACACCAAACAATGTGACAAATAAACAAACAGACAAAATACTAGCGAGCACCGAACCGAGGCTGCCTTTTGTGGCGCCCTGACAGTGAGACTTGTATTTATTGCAACACTGGCATTTATTTGGAAAATTGCGGTTTTATTTATTTTTTGACAAGTTCTATTAGAATGTTCTTAGTAACTCAGAGCTCAATGTATACGGCCTGTGTCCATTCATGAGGTACCCTGGTAGCGGTCTGGGCACTGGACGATGGCACATTGCTGTTTCAGCTATGGATGATTATTTACACAGGCAAGTGGAACGTTTGATTTTGTCATGATTTTACTGTGTTGTGGTTAAAAATATATCAACCAAGCAATCGATTGCTTTTCACTAAGACATGCAATTTTAATGTCAGTTTAAAATACAATACAAAAGCGCATTGCATTTTTATTCAGTGACGTGAGGTCAGGGTAGGCATGCAAAGTAAAAAAAACTAAGTATGATAACATAAAATAAATTTGTCCACCAGTCTGTGCCATAAATTTGTTTTCTGTATGATTCCAATAATTTTTATAGTCAAAATCGCTAAATTTGCGTATTTCCTGTTCAAATACAGGGAAGAAACATGAGGTGTGTCAGTGATAAGCCTCACCTCAACTCGGACTGCGCTCTCTCACACACGGGGTTTATGTCTGCAATTGGCGCAGTCCTGTTGCTGTCTCTCTTTATGTCGCTAATAATATAATATTAATATTAATCTATACTAATAAAAGGCAAAGCCCTCACTCACTCATCACTAATTCTCCAACTTCCCGTGTAGGCAGAAGGCTGAAATTTGTCAGGCTCATTCCTAACAGCTTACTTACAAAAGATAAGCAGGTTTCATTTCGAAATTCTACATGTAACGGTCGACAACGTCCGCCATGTTGAACTTTCTTATTTATGGCCCCATCTTCACGAAATTTGGTAGGCGGCTTCCCTGCGTTAACCGAAACCGATGTATGTACTTATTTTGGTGGTATGACGACACTGTCAGCCGCCATATTGAATTTTCCAACATCACTAATTCTCCAAATTCCCGTGTAGGTAGAAGGCTGAAATTTGGTACTTATTTTGGTGGTATGATGCCACTGTTGGCCGCCATATTGAACTTTTCAACGGTCTTTGTTACTTATGGGCCCATCTTCAAGAAGTTTGGTACACGGGTTCCCAACGCTAACTGAATCCTACTTACGTACATATATACGTCCATAGCCAGCTTACTGTTATTTCAGTTTCACAAATAATTGGAATTGTACATAATATCCGAAGACGACAGCAGGATGAAGCAGTTGCTTGTCTGATAGCCCTGGAGCTCGAAGAAAGTACCCCAGTGCGGGTATGGGAGAGACGACGGAATAAGACCTTCTGGGAGGAGGTGGTGGGGAGACACTTCACAGAAAATCTCTGGCTGCAACATTTTAGAATGAAACGGCCGATGTTTGAGATGTTGTGTGGATTCATCAGTCCTGATGTTGCGCCCATCACAGGTTGTCACCGACCACCGGTTCCAACCCCAAAGCGGATTGCCATCGCCCTTTACAAGCTGGCAACCTGCGCCGAGTGTAGAGTAGTTGGAGAAACTTTCGAGGTTAGTAAAACTACCGTCCATCGATGTGTATATGCTGTGTGCACCGCTATTAAAGAAAAATTAATGCGGCGTTATATCAGACTTCCGACTGTAGCGGAGGCCAATGAAATTGCATACCGCAATTCCTTGGTGCATCTTGTGCCACAGATTTACGGTGCGCTGGATGGCACGCATGTGCCTATTCTTCCCCCGACGGAAGGCTACCACGATTACATTAATCGCAAAGGGTGGCCATCTATTGTTCTCCAGGCCCTTGTTGATGACAGGTGCATGAAACGAGACATTTGCGTTGGCACTCCTGGAAGTGCCCATGATGCAGCTGTGTTTGCAGCATCGGATCTGTACAGGTGAGCTTACCTTTCAACATCCCTTCTCAGTGCGATAACAACTGAATTAGTACTGTAACCTGCTTCCCTTAAGGTTTTTAATTAAAACTGAAATTTGAATTAATACAAAATAACGACGTTTAATAAAAAAAAAACTAAAGTTAATATTAATGAGAGAATTTCTCATATATGCTAAAACATCTGCCATTTAATAATAAGAAAAAAATGTTTAGATAATGAAACACGTTTTCTTAAATATTTTGACTGGCACAGTAAATTACCTTTACGTTTTTTGTATTATTTAGACATCCTGAGAGACACCCCCAGGCTACAGTTGATGTGGAGGAGTTCAGGTACCCCTTTTAGTAGCAGGAGACTCAGCCTATCCGTTACTGCATTGGCTCATCACGAGAAATAACGAGTCTCTTCATCAGACCATGCGAACCGCTCCGCTATTCTCGTTTTGATTGCATGTGATGAAAATGTATCATGTGACACATTTATTTGCGTTAAAGCCCTTTTTTTCCGACAAAAAGTGTTTCCATTGTAGTTTTTGCGACATCTGAAGTATCGATATGGAATTTATGCGCTAAAGTTAAACGGAAAAATATTATGTCAACATGTACAACATTTTATCAATAATTAGCATTTCCATCAGCTAAAATTTGAAGCGCTAAATATTTTTTCGCAAAAACTCCTTGGATGGAAACCTGGTTTGCAGTTGCGAAAGAGGCGAGGAAGAGGAAAGAGGCGTCCACTTGTAAACAAACACGCGTATTCTGTTGACGACCATAAGTCAATATGGAATGTGGAGTGTTTACCTGAAATGGTGAAACGTCTGTTTTAGATCTCACTGAAAATGCTTATTTATATTAAGTAGTCTAAAGTTGTTTTCTTTTTATACTTGTCAAATAGTGCGGTTAAATGTTCGAGGTGTTGTTTGTTAACGATTTTAACTAAATACTGAATATAGTGAAATATTTGATAGCGTTGCCGTGCTTAGTTTTTTCGTAGCTTTTCATTCATGCCCTTTGTTGTGTCATTTTTTTTTCATTCTTTCAACGCGAAATTGAATGAAATCGTTATTTAGATCTCCAGCTTTGGCGGATCCCCTGCCTTATCAACTTCTCGTTCGCCTTCTTTCCAAGTGAAACACCCTTATGATTAGAACGCCCCCGACTCCACATTTTAACCCCGATTGGCTGATTATGGCGTTATTTCAGTGCCACTATTCTGATGCCGTAAAAAATATTGCAGGTTGCATGTTGCATTTGAGGAGAAATTTATTTTGAGCGTACAAAAGCTGAATTTGAGTGAACAAAATTCATTGCTGCGTGCAAAAAATGTATTTCAGTGTTTGCGCTTATCCATATACACACACACACAATAGCACCCCCTCTCGCTCAGTTTTTCATTTGCTTGCTGCAATGTGTTTGCTTAAACTCACAACATTCTCTGCTGCGAGCGCTCAACTCTCTGTACACCGTTATAAGTGTGCCACAAAACCAACCAATCACAGACTTGGTTTCAAAAATTCTGATTGGCTCTTACGGTCTCCAATCAGCTCGCTAGCTGCTGCATTCCGGAAACAGTCCGAAATGTAGCTAAATCCAGCTAAACTCAATTAAACCCCAATTTGGATAATATCTTTAATTATTTTATTTTAAAATATATTATTTGTTAAGACTATCGTTGGTGTAGTATAATGTAGTTGCATTATACAACCATGCCAACTGACTGTTTCCGGAATGCAGCAGCTAGCGAGCTGATTGGAGACCGTAAGAGCCAATCAGAATTTTTGAAACCAAGTCTGTGATTGGTTGGTTTTGTGGCACACTTATAACGGTGTACAGAGAGTTGAGCGCTCGCAGCAGAGAATGTTGTGAGCGCTAGCAACACATTGCAGCAAGCGCAAATGAAAAACTTGAGCGAGAGGGGGTGCTATTGTGTGTGTGTATATGGATAAGCGCAAACACTGAAATACATTTTTTGCACGCAGCAATGAATTTTGTTCACTCAAATTCAGCTTTTGTACGCTCAAAATAAATTTCTCCTCAAAATGCAACACTTGCACTTGCAATATTTTTTTACGTGCGCTCAGAATAGTGGCACTGAAATAACGCCATAGCTGATCACATTTATTTATGGCACGATTAAAGCTTGGTCTCCAATTGAAATGCAGTACACACGGAGGAGCCCACTGGACTTAAATTGCAGTGGTGCCAAACTGACACCATAATTGTGTGCCATAGTGAAAAGCAACTGATTTTTTGGTTGACGTGTTTTTAATCATGACACGATAAAACTGTATATATATATATATATATATATATATTGCATTTCAAGTGAGTTAACATGTTGGATTGCTTTTAATTTTGGCAGAAATAATCATCCACACACTCTTGGCTTCTTTTTTTATTTGTGACCCCTGAAGAGAAAAAAAGACGGAAATGACGCCTTTACGTTCTCCAGTAAGTCAGCAATGCCTCAAGTTCGCATGCGCTCGAGTTTTGTTTTCTGTGTTTTTGCATGGTTTGTAGCAAAAATATCAATTAGGACATGACCACATTTATATGGTGATTAGATGATGAATATCCAAAAATGGCACTTATTTAGCCATACATGGTCATTGGGAGTCAGTGACAGGGAGGGGCTATAAGTAAGTGTGCAAGCGAATGGTATTAACTTAATAATAATAATACATTTTATTTATACAAGGCACCTTTCTGAGAACTCAAGGACACCGAACAAGCAAGAAATAAATAAATAAAAGATACAATTATAAACAACTAAAAACATCAGAAAATATAAAAATGAAAGCCAAACATAACCACTGTAATCATAAAGAAAAAGCCATTTTAAACAGATGGGTTACAAGTTTACATTTGAAAGTTGAAAATGATTCAATATTTCTAAGCTCAGTAGGTAGTGAGTTCCAGACCTTGGGAGCAGAACGGCTGCTCTGCTCCCCATTGTAGTTAGACGGGCGAGAGGGACGGTCAGGTAGATGGAGGAAGAGGATCTACGGTTACAGGAGGGAATGGCAACATGAAGGAGGTCAGACAGATATGGAGGGGCAAGGTTATAAATGTTAACAGCAGAATTTTAAAATCAATTCAAAACTTAATAGGGAGCCAATGAAGCTGCTGCAAGACCGGAGTAATATGATGAATAGATGGGGTTCGAGTATTGATGCAAGCAGCAGAATTCTGGGCTAGCTGAAGCTTATGGAGAGATTTATTAGAGAGATCAAAGAGGAGTGAATTGCAATAGTCCACACGAGAAGTAAAAAGACTGTGAACAAGAATGGCAGTGGTATGGGGAGTGTGGGATGGGCAGATGCGATTAATATTACGTAGGTGGAAGTAAGCAGACCGGGTGATGTTATTAATGTGAGATTGGAAAGATAGAGTACTATCAAGGATGACATCCAGACTCTTTATCTGAGGTGACAAGGAAACAAAGGAGTTATCAATAGCAAGTGAAAGATTATCGGCTTTGGATAACGGTGATTTTGAACCAATGAGGAGAACCTCAGTTTTGTCACTGTTTAATTTAAGAAAATTTGAAGAAAACCAGGATTTAATTTCAGCACTGCAGTCAATAAGCGAAGATGGTGAGAAAGAAGAGGTGGGTTTACTAGCAAGGTAGAGCTGGGTGTCACAGTGAAAATTAAGGTTAAATTTACAAAAGATAGTGCCAAGGGGAAGAAGGAAAATAATAAAAAGAATAGGCCCCAGGACAGAACCCTAGGGCACACCTAAAGTAACAGCGGTGGGTTCGGATTTGAAAGATTTAAGCTGAATGAACTGAGTGTGGCCTGAAAGGTAGGATCTGAACCAATCTAGTGGAGTGTGGGTAATTCCAATCAAAGATAATCTATTAAGGAGAGTGGTATGGCAAATAGTATCAAAGGCCACACTCAGATCAAGAAGGATGAGAATTGTAATTAAACCAGAGTCAGCAGCCATAAGAAGGTCATTGGTAATTTTAAAAAGTGCCATTTCTGTACTATGCAGGGGGCGAAAACCAGACAGGAACTGTTCATACAGATTATTATGACATAAGTGGGAGTGAAGTTGGATAGTTACTATTTTTTCAAGAATTTTGAAGATGAAGGGCAGATCAGAAATAGGGCGAAAATTATTGAAGTTAGTAGGATCAGCACCAAGTTTTTTCAGTATTGGGGTTATTGCAGCAGCTTTAAAAGATGAAGGAACAGTACCAGTAGTAAAAGAAGAGTAAATTATAGCAGAAATAAGAGGGACCAGAAAGGGGAGGCAGGCTTTAACCAGAACTGTGGGAAGGGGGTCTAGCTGACAAGTACATGGCTTTGATTTGCAGATGTGATCTGAGATTTCTCAGAAGGTGGGAAGCTGGAAAGAACTTGATCTGTGATCTGCCACGGCACGTGGCACGCGTACAGCTTTAGAAATCTGATCTTCATTTGTGTGCCTTTTGAGTCTAAATGAAATTTTAGCATGAAATCTAAGGAATGCTTTAGAAATGTAAGAGAAAGTGGGCATTGCCCATTCTGCCAAAGTTTAGTGGCACATCAGGCTTGTTAAGGCAGCAGATTTAACAGGATCACCGCCTTCCCTCACTTGCATTCCAAACTAAGTGCCTGAACTCCAGCTTGTATCAGGACCTGCCTGGATAACCTAGAGGAGGTGCGAAGCCCCCCTTCTCATGTCCCCCCTTCTCAAATCCCACCTTCTCAAGTCCCACCTCACATTTCTGGGTCATTAGCTCTGTCTCAAAAGGTCACATTCTTGCACACTGTGACGTCTCCAGTGATATTATGGACATAATGAGAAACACTGAGGGTAGCAGTTCAGAGCAGACTCCTGAGTGAGTAAACTTGCTAAACTATTTCTGATATTATTGCCATTCGTGTTTAGTTTTGTTTTGATCGATGTGGATTGTTGTTACTCAAAATTATTATATGTAATGTTATATTGACAATGGTACCATCGATCAGCCGTAATGTTCATTATATAATGCATAACATGTATGTATTATATATAATGTGCATGTATATTACACTGCATATCTCTTCATCTCCATTTATTAGTGTTACATTAAATTGTCTACACAAAGGTGTTATTTTTTACGTAAAACTTTTGTGCTTATATGTGTGTGTGTGTGAGAGAGCAATACTGTCTTCATTTATATGTGCGTATAAGCAAAACCTTTTTTAAAATATGTGAGTGTGTATATGTGTACATATACCTGTATACGTGTGTGTGTATCTACTCTGTATGTCTAAAATCCTAAGCCTAAAAGTGGAACGACTTTGTGCAACGATTTTATGTGACGTTTTTATGTCACATTTTCTGTCACACTTTAAATCAGGCTTATTTTACAACCTGCTTATATATGTTTGGTATCATTCTTTCCAGAGTTTATCGAACGTTTGGAGGAGCGACCGCATCTCCTCACAACGCAAGTGGCAGAGACGTGAAGTGGCTGGCACATAGCGCAGGCTGGGGGGATTGGCGAGCAAACCCCCTACTATGTGTATAAATGTGTATGTATTCATATGTGTGAGTGTGTGTATATGTATATAAAAATGTTAAGTGTACATACACTCACCTAAAGGATTATTAGGAACACCTGTTCAATTTCTCATTAATGCAACTATCTAATCAACCAATCACATAGCAGGTGCTTCAATGCATTTAGGGGTGTGGTCCTGGTCAAGACAATCTCCTGAACTCCAAACTGAATGTCAGAATGGGAACGAAAGGTGATTTAAGCAATTTTGAGCGTGGCATGGTTGTTGGTGCCAGACGGGCCGGTCTGAGTATTTCACAATCTGCTCAGTTACTGGGATTTTCACGCACAACCATTTCTAGGGTTTACAAAGAATGGTGTGAAAAGGGAAAAACATCCAGTATGCGGCAGTCATGTGGGCGAAAATGCCTTGTTGATGCTAGAGGTCAGAGGAGAATGGGCCGACTGATTCAAGCTGATAGAAGAGCAACTTTGACTGAAATAACCACTCGTTACAACTGAGGTATGCAGCAAAGCATTTGTGAAGCCACAACACGCACAACCTTGAGGCGGATGGGCTACAACAGCAGAAGACCCCACCGGGTACCACTCATCTCCACTACAAATAGGAAAAGAGGCTACAATTTGCACGAGCTCACCAAAATTGGACAGTTGAAGACTGGAAAAATGTTGCCTGGTCTGATGAGTCTCGATTTCTGTTGAGACATTCAAATGGTGGAGTCAGAATTTGGCACAAACAGAATGAGAACATGGATCCATCATGCCTTGTTACCACTGTGCAGGCTGGTGGTGGTGGTGTAATGGTGTGGGGGATGTTTTCTTGGCACACTTTAGGCCCCTTAGTGCCAATTGGGCATCGTTTAAATGCCACGGGCTACCTGAGCATTGTTTCTGACCATGTCCATCCCTTCATGACCACCATGTATCCATCCTCTGATGGCTACTTCCAGCAGGATAATGCACCATGTCACAAAGCTCGAATCATTTCAAATTGGTTTCTTGAACATGACAATGAGTTCACTGTACTAAAATGGCCCCTACAGTCACCAGATCTCAACCCAATATAGAGCATCTCTGGGATGTGGTGGAATGGGAGCTTCGTGCCCTGGATGTGCATCCCACAAATCTCCATCAACTGCAAGATGCTATCCTATCAATATGGGCCAACATTTCTAAAGAATGCTTTCAGCACCTTGTTGAATCAATGCCACGTAGAATTAAGGCAGTTCTGAAGGCGAAAGGGGGTCAAACACCGTATTAGTATGGTGTTCCTAATAATCCTTTAGGTGAGTGTATACCTGTATATGAATGTGTATGTGCACGTGTGTGTGTGTGTGTGTGTATATGTGTGTGTATTCATATGTGTGAGTGTGTGCAGCTGGCCCAGGCTACAACAAATAGTGGACCAATGGTCACTGCCTTAAATTTAAGTGAAAAAGTCTCATCTAACTGAAATGAATTCAACAAAGTCGAGCTGCACTCTCAGGGTCTCAGATTCAGGTCCTGGGAGGTCATTGTACCCTCTTTATAGCTACCTATAGAATATTTTTGTTTATTACACAATTTATTTCTATTGTCATTTTGCTCCATTGCTGAAGACATATCTCCAGAATGTACTATAATAGACTTGAATGACATTAGTAGCCCCCTTGTGTTTCTTCCATTTAAATTTTCCTTTATTATGTTCTGCTGTCAGTTTGTCTGTCCTTTCATTTATATGATTCTAAACTGCAGTCGCATGCACCATTTTCTAGAGTGAAAAGTGCAAGGATGAGAAGCGCAGCAATTCAGGAGAGCCTCAGAGTAAAGCGGTTGAGAAGAGCCCAGTTCAGGTGGTGTGGGCATGTCATAAGGATGCCCATTCTGGGAGGCACCCATTGGAGTTACTTTGGGAATTGTATCTCTTGACTAGCTTGGCAATGCCCAGAAGTTCCTCAGAAAGGGCTGGAGTCTGTGGCTGGAGACTGGGAAGTCTACCCTGACCTGCTTGGCCTGCTGTCACGACGGACCTCATTAGGATAGGAGGTTTCAGAAGATGATAGTGATGATGAGGATGATGAAAAATGCAATACACGTTATTACTACATGCAACACAAGATACTGCTGAATGGACAGACGTCCGCTTGTACAGATAAATGCAGTATGTACAGTATGCATAGAAGGGAAGGTCTGTGCTACAGTTTGGATATTTATAGGTGGAAACCACTAATGGAGAAAATGAATCACAGATCTTAAAATGGCTTTACATTCTTAAGGTTTCAACTCCTATCAGGAATCATCATCAGAGGAAAATGATAGACGTACAGGAATCCAAGGCGGTATATAGAAAATAAGGAGGGGATTGATGAGTTGGGCTTGGTCATAAAGTCTTATTTATTATGTGCATGTTCTTCTTTTCAAGCCAGCATATGCTAGGTTGGTGTCCAAATGTCTCTTAATGGCGTTTTGATTGGATAGCCACATTTCAGCCAGTTCTCTGGCACTTTTAGTACTAGCCATGAATTTTACTTGCACTGAGTCCCATTTAAATGTGTCCAGCTGAACTTTTCTGTGTTTAAATCAGAGACCGTGGGGTCCTTCTGGCTGCATTGCGATGTTCCTGTTTACGTGTGGCGATTGTTTCTGATGTTTGTCCCACATATAGAGCCGGGCATGAATCACATGGTATGATGTAAGCCGTGTTGTGTCTCTGCTGCTGATTTCTTGCTTTTAGCATTATAAAGGCCTGTGTGCAGAGTGTTTGTAGGCTTGTGTGCCACTTTGATGCCCAATCTGGATAGGACATGTACCATACCTTGTGATACCCCGTGATGATAAGGAAGTGTGTGTCATGGTGGGATGGGGAGGTCAGGTTAGAGTCGATTGTTTGCTGGGGACTCTGGCGTCTCCTATGTAAGCATTGTCTGAGGAATGCCTGTGGCTTTGGGTAGCCATTTGATGTGAGCAGTTGGTAAAGATGGCGCCTTTCATTCTGTTTAGTCTGTTTGGTATTACAATGGGTGTGGACAGAGTCTTAACACAGCCCTGTTTATGTGATGATGGGTGATTGTCGGCATAACATTCCTTATGATAAACACCTGTAATCAGGGTGGCGTTGTTACCTCTTTCGATGGAGATGTCCACGTATATTAATGCATCAGCTTATTTCGTTTTTCCATAGTAAACTGGATTGCGGGGAATATACTGCGTTGATGTGGTTGTGGAAATCATTTATCTGGTCACTTTTTAATCTGATGAATGTGTTGTCAACGTAGCGTATCCAATGTTTAGGAGTGAACTGAGTTAGAGTCATGCCTTCGAATCACTGCTTTACCAGTTCAGCTAAGAGTCCTGATAATGGAGATCCCATTGGCGTGCCTTTTTTTGTCTGTATTATTCCAAATTAAAATGGCAAAGTGAGACTAAATTCATTATATCTTTCGTGGCCAGTTTATTTTGTGCCACTACTGTGAGGTCATTCTTTAGCTTTGTTTGTAGAGTTTCTGTGGCCAGATGAGTTACAGCGATACGATATCAAACGAGACCATAATCTCATTTTTCAGATGCTGCATTGCCATCTCGGCACTATTAACAGAATATGTTAAATGGTTGAGCATTTGAAAGGGTCTTTTAGATAAGTTATAAATTGGACCATCTTTTAGGCTGACCACCAGTCTGAACTTTAGAGGGGTTTTATGGCGGCCATAGAATTCATGGCAGTTTGCATCATTGGATTTCATTCTGTAATAATCCTTTAGGCGGTTGTTATTCAGAGTGGTGTTGACTCTGTTAAAGGTGGTCTTAGTTGGATTGCTGGATAGTTGTTCGGCTGATTCACTTACTTGACAGGGCGAAGATCGGAGTATTACATTCATAGGTCTGAATCGCAATCTGATTATTTAGGTGATTACCTACCAGATAACGCTTGTGCTTAGCAAACATCAGCCACGTCCTCTCAGTTCAAGTAAGCAAACCAGCCGCCATGGCACAATGTCAGAGGCACGGACGTCTGAGGTTAGATCCAAGTAAGGGGAAGCAAAAGTGCGTCCACCTGACGAGCCCCAGTAAGGGCGAAACTCGTGTCGTGTCCTCTTTGTATTATTACTTGGCAGGTACTGCATCACACACACACACACATCATATATAGTAGATATATACTGTATGTATGTATGTGTATATATATATATAATATATATATATATATATATATATAGAGAGAGATACAGTACATTATACTGTATATAAGTGTGTGTGTATGTATATATATATATATATATATATATATATATATACACAGGGTGAGTGAAAATTATGTTAATATTTGAATGAGGGAAACAATTTATTCACAAAACATACTTCTTCATATGTGCAAGATGATTTACAGGAACATCTCAACCTGTTTGCCATCATGTTCAACACATTTACCTTATGTGGCACAACAATTGTATGCAAGAACAGTATATACATAGCAGTACCATTAGTGGTAACATCATTTTGACTCACCCTGTAAATGCTGAATATAAACAGTAAAGTAAATTCATTCATATCGTTATTAACAAAGGAACCTCTCTTGTGTACTATGCTTATGTTAGAGGCAGCATGGTGCCACAGTAGTAGGGTCCAAGAGTTCAAATCCCTGGTGCTCCCTGTGTCCGTGTGGGTCTCCTTCAGGTGCTCTGGTTCGGTCCCACAGTCCAAAGGCTTGCATGTTAGGTGTGATCCTAAATTGGCCCCTGACATGTTTGCGTTTGTGTTGACCCTGCCATGGACTTGTGCCCTGTCTTGGGATTATTCATGCCTTGCATCAAGTGCTTACTGTGATTGGTGTCCGCTTCCCCCTGACCCTTCCCTGGATAAGTGGGTTTAGGAAATGGATGGATGAATGGTTATGTTGCTGGTGATCCCCAAAGTAGCTGTACCCCCTTATTGTCCAAAAAAGTAGTGACTCTGACCAAATAAATTCACCCATTCCAGTAATACTGCAGACCAGAGAAGGGCTAACCCAGCTTGGGGCGCCAGTCCATACCATTCTAGGTGTGTCAGATTTGTTCAGCTGAATTATGGCTCAAATATGTAAGCACATCATTGCATTCAAGATGGAAACCAGGAATCGCTCGATTCCATGTTGAGTCAGGTGGATCTTCTGTTAGTAGGATCTGTGAAACACTTCAGGTTAATCCAACTATCCAGTAAGCCAACGTGTGCATTTATATGTAAAAGTTGTATGATTCTGTAGTTTTCTGTTAGGGTTTAATACTGCATGTCATCGCTACATGATTGTGTATGTTTCTATCTTGATTTCATATTTGTAACTCAAGTTATACACTGAGCCTGTGAGGAGATTATTGAATTGAGCTAACTGCTTGGACAACCTAATCAGGGATAGGTTAGGAAACCTGATGGAGGAAGTTGTCATTTCATTTTCTGTAGAATTCCCTACATGACCTTGTCCTACTAATCCTCTTAACTCTACTAACTCTTTGGCTGTTTCCAGCTTGGACACATCATATGGCCTCTTCAGTTTGGTTTGGGCTCCTTTATCTCCCCAGCTTGGCCTTTATCATTAGACCCCATTGATCTTTTGCTCAGTTTGAGTTTCATCCCATGCCATTTCCTCCCTCCCCGCCCTCCAAAACCAAACTCAGACTGTAGGCCCCTTTGAACCACATTAAACTTTTAATTTTTTTTGTTTTGTTGTTATTTTCTCCCGTTATCACTGGCAGGACATTTGTAGGTAGCAAGTGAAATCAAATAAAGGCTGCTCTTATAAAGTTCCAAGTCTGCAGCTGCTGCCGTTCCCATTTTTACACAGAAAAAATATTTTTGCACACTTTTTTTTTTTTACCCCAGACATATACTGAAGTAAATGGAAACGTCAAGTCTCAGGAAGTCTGGGATCACTGCAGAAGGAGGACGTGGCTTCAATGAGTGGAATGGGTCATATTTATTCAGTGCTTCAGGTAAGATAAGCTATGTGCTTGTATGCCAAAAATTATATATATATATATATATATATAGAATTTTTTAAAATATTTAAAAATACAATTACATTTTTTGTAACTTCTTCTGTGTAGACTTCATGGATCACAACCCTGTGTGCTTGCCTGTGATGGACCGAGGACACAGTGACTTGAATTACAGACATTTTAAAATCCAATAGCAATCAACCAATAAATACAAATCCAGCAGGAAATGCTTCATTGCCCTCACCTGAAGGGGGGACATGGCCGATGGCAAAATGAACGATAGCACCCGAGCACTGGTCAGCCTTATCTTACAATGTGTTGGAGGGACACGTGTGACTTGGTAACGAAGGCAGCATCGCCAGCACCATAGTAGTCAATGGCGGGGTGTACTTAAACCCCAAGGGATGGTGTTCACACTATAAAATAATGTTTATCCTTCATCGATCCTTTGTAATCTTGAGAGTTTTGTATAGTAAACAAAAGAAAGCAGCTTTATATTTTATACAGAGGTTTTCCATAGCAAAAGTCCTCCTCAGGTGCATTCATTTGAGAGTTCTGCTCGTGCTGTTGGGTTAGGCGAATGGTCAGGGTCACACAACAGCTCAGAGGTCGAGATTGAACTTCACAGCAAAGGGAATGGACCTGGCAGCGGTGGAGCGGGAAAGATTTGGACCTTGGTGTGCAGCCAAGCAAAGCAGATTCTGTTCTAAAGATGCCATGCCATTCTGTTTGGCTAACAATCTCATTTGAACCGGTGCAGCCCTTCAAAAAGAGCTTGATGGTCAAGCACATGCGTGTAAGGACTGCGGTTAGAAGTCCAAAGTGCAGGAATTGTGAATTCTTGTGCTGTTTACCAGCACGAATGAACGTAAAGTCTATATGGCTAAAACATTAGAACAATAGTGATGAGAATAGGCCATTCAGTCCAACACACTCACCACTGAATTAACATGGAGTCGAGTTTTGAAGGTCCTAAAGTCCTACTGCCCACCACACTACTTGTAACTTATTCCACGTGTCTATGACTCTCAGTAATGTTTGCAGGAAATTCGCTCTTAAGAAGTTTCTGTCTGTGTCTCCGTGTTCTTGTTGAATTACAGACACAAACCTTTGTGCCTCTAAACTCTTTGTTTTTTTCAGGATGGAAATCGGTACAGTTTTGAGAACTGAACATTTTGTTTTAGACTGACCGTGGTCTCCGAATTTCAATGCTGCACCTTCCTTGGCTAGTGTGACCCTTCCTAGCCCTGGAGCGGCTAGCTAGACTCCACCCGGGTTCTGGGTCAGAGCTCCATTGTCGTGCAGCTGTCTACAGAAGCACACGTGTTGTAGCCGAGGCTGCCATGCTGCCCTCTGTGACCAAGTCGGGCATCCCCATCAGGGCCTACAGTGTTAAGCTGTAACTCCATAACTTATGTTGTCATCAGTCGAGTCTACAATGGTGTAGGCTAGGGGTTCAGTCCCACCAAGGGCTTGCTGCCTGTGCTTTGACTCTATAAATATGTATGGATATACTTTGAGCTGTACCGATCACATAAAGTGCTTTGAGATGATGTTCTCCATGAAAGGCACTATATAAAATATAGATTGAGTGACTGAAACCACAGACAGCAAGAGAACAAGAAGTCAGATTAAGCACAGTATTGTATTCTTGTCTGCTCTGCAAAGAGTCTCGTGATGGCGGCTGCAGTGAAAGAGGCTATACTGTATGAGTTGGTGTGAGCTCAAGAACAGGGAGCTGCTTTGGCTCTCTTGTGACCTGCACGCCTCCCAACTTTGCTTTTACAACGTGGTATGTTGTGTGCTGCCACATCCCGGGCAAAGTTGCTTTTCATAGAAAGTCAGGGAAAACAAAACAAAAAAACGAAAAGGGGTCCACGCAGGCAAGCACCCATTCAACCGAGCCATGGGGGTCCGGCGGGCAGCATTCACCTCCCTTGGTGCAGGATTGTTTTCTTTTGAAATAAATTAATTCATAATAAATATCTGCATAAATAAATCAACAATTCCACTTCTCTAAGAGTTATACAGCATTATTTTTTTTTTTTTGCAAATATATATTAAAACCATTAAGTACTGTTACACTGACAGAAAAAGTAGAGACGATGGGCAAGCAACGGTGCCAGTCTGGGTGACGGCTTCAAAGAACGCAGTGGATTTGTCCAAGTAACAGTAGATAATGAGTTTATTATATATTTTGAAAAAGAAAACAAGAAAAAAAAAAAACAAACCATAAAACAAAAACAGCAGTTTGTATCACTTTAAAACCTCTTTAAAATATAGTCCACTCTGAAGGCTTTTTGTTTTTTCTTCTTTTCTGTGTTTTTTTGTTTTTGTTTTTGTTTTTTTTTTAAATAAAATCGGCATCCTATCATCCTTGTGCTGGGGAGAATCCAAAATAAGGAAATCTGTCAAGAATCAACACACCAGGACAGTTTTCACAGGCTTAGAGTAGAAGCTTCTTCACATTTAGTGCTTTGTTTTCTTCTTTTTTCAATAGTTGTGTCCTGAAATATTTGCTATAAAAATGAATCTTTCTGTCCCATTTGTTGTTCTTTCTTTTCTTCTTTTTTTTTTTTTTTTAAACAAAGCATGCACAAGCACAATGCATGGAGCTGAGATGAGCAGAGGTTGTGAGGTGTTGTGTTTCCGCAGTAATTGTTGGGCTGCAGGCAGTACGGTCTGTCCTTGCATTGCCTTTTGGGTGGGGGGTGTCGGGGGTTCTCTGTAATTTAATGGACTCATGAGCTTTTCCCTTTTTTGCTGTTGTCTTTTAAAGAAACCATACAAAGAGCTTGAAATCTGGTCTGGAGGCAGCAGACACTTCATTCATGGTGGTCCCCACAGTGATGCAGGTGTGAGAACACACAAAATGGACAGACACGACAGACAGACTGCTGTTCAGAGTCTTTCTCTGGCCGGTACCCAGATGTAAGGTCCTGACTGCTCCTCAATGATCCGCTTAATTTTGTGGTAGACCTCTTCAAAGCTGTCACCTTCAACGATGGCTGCAACAGAGAGGAGAGAAGAGAGTTAAAGTCAGGATTTGGTGTGAGAGGAGAGCAAGACAGGTCAAGAAACTAAGGGGGTGCCAGGCAGACGCCTTGTAGTTACAGGACAGGGAGATCCAAAGAGCAGTAGCCACCAAGGTAGGGTGTGGAAGACGACAAAAAATCTAACAGCTCAAAGTGAGGAAATTCTCTGCCTACACTACACAAAGCCTGAGATCTAATAACTGAAAACCTAAAAAGGGAAAGGGGAACCACCAAAACTCCTGGCCTAGGTAGAAAAAAATATGAATTATTTGATTCAATTTGTTAATCATAATTATGATCTTTCTTGCTTTGAATGGTCTGTATGCTTTTTTTATATTTTTTTTGGCTGCCATTCCTTGCCTCTGTGGTTTTGGATCAAAAGGAATTCAATTGTGTCATTGTTTTTCCTTTGAAGGGTTCTCAAAATATATTATGTTCTGGCAGGGCTCCATTTTGTTTCCCCGTGGGTGCTGTTTTGTTTATCGTTGATTTGGTGAGACACCTCGTAGTTCCATTTGACGATTTCAAGGCCAACAAGTCGTCCAAGATTTTGGATAAATTACAAAAACGCCTGCGGTGCATTTAGTGACATTGTTTTGTTTTGTTGGAAAAAAACAAAGTATATTTCATACATTTACTGGTTAAAGGTAATGGGCAGTGTTTTGTTTCTGGTGAAGGATTCCTTAGTGTCTTTCTGGATGCAACCCCGGCTAGGTTTTTAACCCTAATTGTGTCCCGTCCATCTTCTGATCTGCATTTCATTCACTCCTGTCAAACAAGTTCCACCTTGGCATAACAAAATAAAACATAAAAAACGCAGCGCTCAAAAAAGGGGTGAATTTCAAAAGTGACAGGGAAGTTAAAATCCAAGAAGTTGGGTAAACGTGAAGTATAAGGAATGAGAAGCATGAATTCTGAAGTTAGTGTCAAATGACAGCAGCTCCAAATGTGTGTGTAATGTCCAGGGAGGGCTCCACTAGTTATTCCCTGCCTTATGCTTATGTAGCTGGTTGATGTTTAAATGTGGGGAGTTGGGGTTTCAGCTGTGCAGCACGCGTTCTCCCCTGTTTGTTACTAAGAAGCCATTCTGCCTGTCTCTCTCAGTGCCAAAGGGCACAGCAAAGCAAACACAGAGAGGGCAGCCTGTAACTCGCTTGCTCGTGGATTCGACAGGTTTCTATTTGTGAAAAAGGAAATAAAGTAAAAATTCATTTGAACTGTGGTTTGGGAAACTTCAATTAAACTAGATGAGACCTGTTAATTAAATGCAGAGTACAGCAGCTTTTAACTTTTAACCTATTAAAGCAAACACTAAGTAAGGCGCCTGTGTAAGAGAGTGCTACACTCACCCCAAGGCTAATTCACAATGTGTGAGATTTGCTTATTTAACATGGGAATGAAAAGACAAATTCACATAAAAAGTAAATATCATACACAGAAGTTGGGGAGCCATAAGTAAGGGAAACCACCCACTAAAACGCAAGCCATTAAATCAAACCTGTGAAACAAAACAATATGCTTTATGTGCTTTTCTTATATCTCTTCAAATGTGGAAGGTTTGCATGCAATGACATGAAGTGTAGATTCCCTTTACTCTACAGAAGAAAATGAAAATAATTAAAAAAAAACATAAAAAGCTTGTAGAAGCTCGCCGGTAGAGAATCACGACCCTGTCGCAACTTGGCTGGGAATGAAGAGAGGAAACCCAGAGGAGCACAAATGCTTTGGTTTTAGAAGCAATGTTTTAAAAACTCTCGTGCTTTCATTTTAAAAGGAGTTAAAGAGAGAGCAACATCTAGCTCTGTGACCAACTAGCATATCTGTGTGCAAAAGAAGCAGCCCAGCAGCAAGCTAAGCCAACAATGGCTGTAACTGTTAAAGCAGCCAGAGTTCAGTGACATCGACATCTGCTGTATCTGATGATAAACTCCGTACTCCAATATCGTGACCTGAATCCGAGAACGTTCGGTCACACTTCTTAATGTGGCAATACTCCACACCTAAGTACCTCAGTCTCACTTAAATACGCTTTCTCTCCACTTTGTTTGCTTGCTGCCTGACTATAACCTCACCATGGCTTCCACCCCTGTGTTCCAAAAGGTGCCCGTTCAGGAACACCTGCTGCATTTGGAGGTTCACGTGGTGCACATCATCAGAGCATGTGAAATGAGGAGGGCCAATGAGAAAACTGTTTTATATGCTCTGTCAGAAGTTGTTTTGCTATTTACCATCCTTGACTCACAATTTTGAATTATAGTATCGCTATGCATTTTGACAAGGAAGCTATGCTGAAATCTTGATTTTGTGTAAAGGGGTTGGTGGGGAGGTTATTTACCAGCTTTTCTTTTAATTTACTAAACTGCTTTCGCAAATGTTTAAATGTTTTTATGCATATCCCTACTAAATATTACAAAAAATGAAAGAAAATTTAATAATAACCAAAGCAATTCCACAAAATCAAAGGAGTTAAATGGGAGCAAAAAGTCAAACTAAAGGATCAATCAAAAATGATCAAAAAAACAATTATAGAACAGCCTAGACGAGGAGAGGCCATTCAGCCCCTACAAAGCTCGCCAGTCCTCGCCAGAGAACATGCCGTAGAGCTGAGTGTCAATGGAGGAACACTAAACTTACTTGATGACACACAGCTGTACTTATCAATAGCACCTGATGACCCCGATTCTCTTGATTCACTAACAGAATGTCTGACTTGTATCTCAGAATGGATGAATAGTAACTTTCTCAAGTTAAATAAAGAGAAAACTGAAATCTTAGTGATTGGCAATAATGGATACAATGAAGCTATTAGAAATAAACTGGATACATTAGGATTAAAAGTCAAGACGGAGGTAAAAAGCTTAGGGGTGATTGTTGACTGTAATCTGAATTTTAAATCACATATTAATCAGATCACTAGGACAGCATTTTTTCACTTAAGAAACATAAGTAAAGTTAGACCTCTTATATCACTGAAAGATGCTGAGAAATTAGTTCACGCGTTTGTTTTCAGTCGACTAGATTACTGTAACGCACTTTTCTCAGGGCTACCCAAAAAAGATATAAATCACTTGCAACGAGTGCAGAATGCAGCTGCTAGAATCCTAACTAGGAAAAGAAAATCCGAACACATTTCTCCAGTTTTAATGTCACTACACTGGTTACCTGTGTCATTCAGGATTGACTTTAAAATTCTGCTTACGGTTTATAAAGCCTTGAATAATCTCGCCCCATCTTATATATCGGAATGTCTGACATCTTATATTCCAAATTGTAACCTCAGATCCTCAAATGAGTGTCTCCTTAGAATTCCAAGAACAAAACTTAAAAGAAGTGGTGAGGCGGCCTTCTGCTGCTATGCACCTAAAATCTGGAATAGCCTGCCAATAGGAATTCGCCAGGCTGATACAGTAGAGCACTTTAAAACACTGCTGAAAACACATTACTTTAACATGGCCTTTCTATAACTTCATTTTAATCTTAATTTAACTTAATCCTGATACTCTGTATGTTCAATTCATCATAATAACTATTCATGGTGGCTCTAAAATCCGTACTGACCCCTGCTCTCTTTTCTGTTTCTTTTTCTGGTTTCTTCGTGGTGGTGGCCTGCGCCACCTCCACCTACTCAAAGCTTCATGATGCTCCAACAATGATGGATGAATTAAAAGCCAGAAGTCTACGTGACCATCATTTTCAAGTCCTTCCATGAGAACCCTAAATCCAAAGAGGACTGTTTCATTTATGTGAGGTAGATTGCTCAGAGGGGACTGGGTGGTCCCGTGGTCTGGAATCCCTACAGATTTTATTTTTTTCTCCAGCCGTCTGGAGTTTTTTTTTTTTTGTTTTGTTTTTTCTGTCCACCCTGACCATTGGACCATACTCTTATTCGATGTTAATTAATGTTGACTTATTTTCTTTTCTTACTGTGTCTTTTATTTTTCTATTCTTCATTATGTAAAGCACTTTGAGCTACTTTTTGTATGAAAATGTGCTATATAAATAAATGTTGTTGTTGTTGTAGTCCTGTCCACTTAATTCTTCCAAAATAACATCAAGCCTAGTAACAAAACTTGCAAAATGAACTGGAAAAGAAGGGAAACACAAAATGAGAGCTGGACTATAGAATGCCTCAGCCCCTTAGATAGGTCCCACCTAGAAAGCACATGGCTGGGGACCGGGGCAAAAATCACAAGCATTACAAAAAATGCAACCTGCAAACAGAGAAGAGAGCAGCGGAAAATTACATAAAGAACAATAAATTAAAAGAAACCAGGCTAAGAGCAGAAGCTACGCAGTTGCACAATAGGAATATATGGGAGGATGTGGCAGCCATGTTTGGGAAGGGAAGGCATGCAGTTAAAGTGCAGGAGATAGGAGAAGCTGTGTAGGGCTATGATGGGAAAAGACGATGTAATATGTTAAGGTGAGGCTTAGGACCAGGGTAAGAAACTGTGGTCATGCAACTCAAGGACGAATAAATAATCGGTAGTGGTCTCCCCTAGACTTTCTCGTATACTCAGATTTAGGGATGGATATTTGAGGAGGAAACCACAAGCCAATGATTATATTTTTATATTATGTACATTAAAGAACCATCAACAACAAATCCAATTAAATTAATGATATATTGAACAATTATTATAAAAGTAAAGTTGAATAGATCGGACTCTACAGCTGCATGAATAAAAGGTAAAGTGCCACTTCCGGTTAACGGAAATAGCCCAAAAGTTGACAGAAATCTGTTTCATACTTGTATGCTAAATTTGGTTGACCTAAGTGAAAGTGTACTCAAGTTATCGTGTTTACATACACAGACAATCACACAGATATAATTCCAAAAATGGTATTTTTGGACTCGGGGAGGTCTATAACATTGAGATTCATCAAAATCCCAAATTGGAATTTTTGGAGTATTCTAAGACTTTCCCTACACTTCGTATACGAGAACGTCAAGGAAGTCTAGAACATCAGGATTTATTAAAATCTCGACATTGAATTTTTGAATGATTACTTTCCCTATACTTCGTATATGAGAAAGTAAGAGGAGCTGTGCAGTCATATTCAACACAGGGGTTGAAACATTTATTACAGAATGGGATTAACAGCACAGCCAAGAAACAGTTTGGAATCTGAATTGCAAGTGAGGTGGATCTGTGCAGACAAAGCCAAGGTAAGGAACAGAAACTGTACATTTACAGCATAGGAAGATGACGGGTTTTGGTGTAAACAAGATGGAGAATGGAAGCCAACCAGTTAGAGTACAAGACCATGGAGGCAGCTCTACAGAGTGAAAGGTGGGGAGAGGCAAGAGAGCACCAGTGTTGTGCATGAACTAGTTCAAAAGAGCGTATTTATTGAACAAGCTCATTTCTCTAAGAACGGTGAACTTAACGTAACGTGTTTGCAAGTGAACTTGACCGTGAGCTAGTTTAGTTTTATGTGACATTCTGGATCTGCTTTAGGTCCAGATTAAATATTTTGCCTTACTCTGTAATGTAGGGTTGAAGCCGAATCTGAATACGGTTTTCGGATAAGCACAAATAGTGGAGTTTTACGAATATGTTGCTGGGTATAACTCAATAAAGTGTACAGTATTTTAATAACAAAGTCTTCACAATTATTGTTTTTACTCAAGAACACTGTAATAGCCTAATATTAGGTATGCAAAAGTGAAAAAAGTAAACTCATCGCTCATTTATTTTCACTCCTTAAAAATACAAAATGAACTGAACGTGAACTAGTTCAAAATTGAAATGGTGAACTATGAACGTGAATTTATTCCATTTAATCCGCGTGAACTGAACTTTGAGGTAGTTCTTGTGAGGTGTGAACTTACACAGCACTGGGGAGTACAATAAGATGAGCCGTACACCTAGAGCAGAGGAGGAGGAGGATGATGATGGGACCTGTGAAACCAAAGACAAGACAAGGCAGGGACAGAAGCAATGTGGGTAGAGCCCAGGGAGACGAAGAGAGCTGTGCACTGCTCAGATGGGACAACGTGATGGCACATGAGGATGAGGGAGCCAAAGCGGCCGAACTACTGTATGCTAGGCCAGTGGCTCCCAAAGTAGGGGTCGTGAGACATTGGGGGGGTTGGGGTCGCAAGATGATTTCCAAGAAATCAAATACTTGTTTAAAACTTTTTAGAAATTAATTAATTACATTTTTTAGAAATAACATTTTATCCATAACTAACAAAAGATAAAAACTAGTAGTTAATGGTTACATTTAAAAAAAACATGCAAATTAAAAAGCTATCAGCCTTTCAAATTTCTTTCCGTTCGATCACGACCCCTGAGGTGATTACGACAGTTTAACGACACATCAATGACATCAGTTGCAGCAGATCAATTTACAGCACCATGTTAAACATTCCGACATGTGCACGTAACGTGTAGGTAATTTTCACCACTTTATGCTTAGGATATTATTTTTGTTGAAATGAAACGCTGGTTAATATCGACCAATGACAACGCAGATAAGTTATATGGTTGTTAGAGCGTTATGTTCTTTTTTGTTGTCATGCTCATGTTTGGATAGGCCTATTGGCGCATGTGCACCGTTGCGCGCAACATTTGTATATTTAAACCACTTCCAAGGATAGTGGGGGTCACGAGTCACTGGCACGGTTATTTTGGGGGTCGTGAGCTGAAAAGTTTGGGAACCCCTGTGCTAGGCAATGGTAAGACAGGAATTGCTGCCCAAGCAGACTAAGACAGAGGATGATGTGGAGCCCTTGTAGAAGAAGAGGTTTGGTAGAGTGAGGGCAAAGAAAGGGAGAAACAATGTGTAGATAAAACAGAAGAACACAAGCCATGAGTCAGAACTGAGGAAGATGTGAAGAGGGCGAGCTGACATTGCCAAGGTTAGGAATTGACGGCCAGATTTGATAAGCATGGTGGGCACTGCATTATTACAGTACAGGCTTAGTCTACACTAACATCTTCATTGTTTTCTAAGTGTTTGTTATCCACTTTGAAACACCAAAAACGCGTCAATCATTCCTTTTAAACATGTGTAGGGGGTCAGCCAAACGCAGTGTTTTTTTGGAGCAAACCTAAAGTAAATAGAAATGCCAGAAGAATGAAGAAGAAATAAAACCTCATTGTTTAGACAGATGATTCATTTCAACTGCTTGTAAAGGTTACATGTGACCATAAGGTTGCCAAAGTCTTGAAAAATATGGACTGGGACCCCTGCCAAAATAAATACAGTGAAATATTTGAGTATTTCAAGGTGCAATACTCCTCATCTGATGCAGAGAAGGCAGCGAGGGAGTAACGATGATACCATGTTAACAGAACTCACTGCTCACATGACGGTCATGCATCAGGGCTCTTTTTGAAAAGCTCTGTTGTCCCCATCCAAACTTCTCTTTTTCAAATTTGCCTTTGAAGAGCACATTCAAAAAGATGGTAGTTAAAATGTCATTTCAAAGTGGATAGAAAGCCAAAATGAATAAAAAAAAAAATAAAATAAAAAGTTGTGTTTTGATGTGTTAGTGTGGACTAAGCCAAAGTAGCACTATGTGCCTGAGCCGCCATACAAGCGGAGGTGAGGTGCGTTGCGGTGGATGAGACGGGCTGAGCTGAGAGGAGCGTGTCATGAATCTTAAACAGAGCCTTTTCTTTATTTTATTTTTTGCATTTTATTGATGTTATTAAAATCAAATAACATTCCATACAAGCAAGTCAAGTTTTTTAAAACTAGGTTCGTAACAAATCAACCCCAACCCATGAGAAAGAGGGTTAGGCCAGCAGAGTAAAACTTTAAACTAGTAAAAATAAGTAAACAGATAAATTAATAAATGAATAAAAATAAAGAGAATTAAAAAAGAGGGGAGAGAATCTGGTTACTAAAATTAAAATGCTTATTCTAAAATGTTATTGATTAGATCCTGCCAGGTTTTGAAAACGTTTAGTACAGCTCTTCTAAGTGCGAATTCGATTTTTTCCAATTTCAAATAATATAAAACATCAGTAACCCACTGACTTAGAATAGGAGAGTTAGGATTCTTCCATTTGAGCAAGATACGTCACCATGCCAGTAGTGTAGTAAAGGCAATCACAGTTTGTTTGTCCTTCTCCACTTTAAGCCCATCTGGAAGCCCACCAAACACAGCTGTTAATGGGTTAGGAGGGATTGTGACACCAAGGCTCTCTGAAAGGCATTGAAAGATTTTGGTCCAGAATGATGTTAATATGGCGCAGGCCCGAAACATGTGACCCAGTGAGGCTGGAGCTTGATGGCAGCGTTCGCAGGTTGGATCTGAGTCCTGGGAACATTTTGGACAGTTTTAAGTGAGACAGATGTGCTTGATATATAATTTTGAGTGGTGGGCTGGCACCCTGCCCAGGGTTTGTTTCCTGCCTTGCGCCCTGTGTTGACTGGGATTGGCTCCAGCAGACCCCCGTGACCCTGTAGTTAGGATATAGCGGGTTGGATGATGGACGGATGGAGGGATGATTGTATGCTTTGCACATATGGAACTCGAGTGAATTCTCTGCATTGCTACCTTCCACTCCTTTTCTGAGATGTTGAGTGAGAGATCCTTTAGCCAATGTCCTCTTGGATCTTTGAAAGGGAGGGACTGTAAAATGGTTTTATATATTACAGAAATGCTGTCTGAGTCCTCATGACTGATCGAGATGGTGGGAGGTGAGGTAAATCAGGCAGGTTCTGTTTAACAAAGTTTTTAATTTGAAGATAGTGAAAGAGACGTGTTGCTGGAAAGTTAAATTTGGATTGTAATTGTTCATGGGATGTAAAGACATTGTCTGTGTACAGATCTCTAAATGATTAAACCCTGAACGTTTTCCAGACATTAAAAGCTGTGTACATTTGAGAGGGGGGTGGAAAAAAGTGGTTCTCATGCAGAGGTGCCCCGGATAAAAGCTTCTCTATCTTAAAATACTTCCTACATTGGTTCCATATTCTTATTGTTTTTCTCCAGCCGTCTGGAGTTTTTTTTTTCTGTCCACCCTGGCCATCGGACCTTACTTATTCTATGTTAATTAATGTTGACTTATTTTGTTTTCTTACTGTGTCTTTTATTTTTCTATTCTTCATTTTGTAAAGCACTTTGAGCTACATTTTTTTGTATGAAAGTGTGCTATATAAATAAATGTTGTTGTTGAGTGAAGCACAATTGGGTTGTTAGTATATTGGCGATGATTTGAACTTATTGTTGTACAAAGCAAGAAATATAAAGAAGAACTGCAGAGCCTTTTCTGAAGGCCTGAATAACAAGAGCTAAAACAGGAGGCGGCTCAGATGAGGCTGTAGGGAGGAAGAGGAAAGTAGGGGGCAATGTACAAGGAAAGACAGCAAAAGTCTTGCAATCAGAGCAGAATAAGGTCGAGGGGCTCCACACAGTCAAAGCAGAAGAAGAGGTTTTGTTTCTCATTCCCTTTGCAGCTCCTTGCTGCACTTCTACTGCAGAGACATTTACGAGACAGCCTAGTTTAAGCAATCTCTACCAATTCCTCTCATCAGCAAGAAAAGCCAAGCAAAATGACCCCTTTTATTGGCTGACTAAAAAGATTACAATATGCAAGCTTTCAAGGCAACTCAGGCCCCTTCTTCAGGCAAAATGTAATACAGAAACTGGAGTTCCCTGTGTTTATATCCACACACCAGGACAAGAAACAACATTGGTAAATCTTTAAATGAGAAATCGTAAAATGTAAAAAATTAATAGATTCATTCAGGCTAAGATTAATTTAACAAGAGAGAGAAGAACAATGTATGGTCAAGATCTTTGGATAAGATAACTGTCCAACAAAGTCCTTTGAAGTTTGCGATGAGTTTTTCAATACAATGTGCGTCTGTAGTCAGGTTATCTGTGTCAGTCTGAGAGTTGCAAACAATCTTCATATCTGGCCATAAAACTCTTGTCTCTATTTAAACCATGTTGTAATGTATTCAATTTTAACATGAGCTTAACTTCCCATTCTTTTCTCTCTTGCTGTGTTTTGAAGTTGCCCATAAGCACTGTGACTTTAAAGTCCCTCTCACAGTGTCCATGGTTGTTGAAGTGGGCCGCTACAGGAACATCTCTGTTGCCATGTTTAATGTGGGACCTGTGGAAATTCATTCTCTGGCGGAGTGTTTGTCCAGTTTCTCCCACATAGAGTGCAGTGTCAGGACATTTCATACAGAGAATTAGGTAGACCACATTGGATGATCTGCAGGAGAATGATCTCTTTATGCGATCTCCTAGTCAGCAGTGTGGTATAACTTTACGGTCTGTATTGTAAATGTGGGCACACGTTTTACATCTTTTCTGTAGGCAGGGAACATTAGAACACTCTAGACGACAGGCCATTCAGCCCAACAAAGCTCGCCAGTCCTATCCACTTGTTTCCTCCAAGAAAACATCAAGTCGAGTTTTGAAAGTCCCTAACGTCTTACTGTCTACCACACTACTTAGTAACTTATTCCAAGTGTCTATCGTTCTTTGTGTAAAGGAAAACTTCCTAATGTTTCTGCAAAATTTACCCTTAACAAGTTTCCAACTGTGTCCCCGTGTTCTTGATGAGCTCATTTTAAAATACAAGTCTCGATCCACTGGACTAATTCCCTTCATAATTTTAAACACTTCAATCATGTCACCTCTTAGTCTTCTTTTGCTTAAACTGTAAAGGCTCAGCTCTTTTAATCTTTCCTCATAATTCAACCCCTGTAGCCCTGCAATCAGCCTAGTCGCTCTTCTCTGGACCTTTTCTAGTGCTGCTATGTCCTTTTTGTAGCCTGGAGACCAAAACTGCACACAGTACTCAAGATGAGGCCTCACCAGTGCATTATAAAGGTTGAGCATAACCTCCTTGGACTTGTACTCCACAGATCGTGCTATATAACCTAACATTCTGTTAGCCTTCTTAATGGCTTCTGAACACTGTTGGGAAGTTGATAGCTTGGAGTCCACTATGACTCCTAAATCCTTCTCATAAGGTGTACTCTCGATTTTCCGACCGCCCATTGTGCATTCAAACCTAATATTTTTACTTCTTATGTGTAATACTTTACATTTACTGACATTAAATTTCATCTGCCACAAATCTGCTCAAACCTGTATGCTATCCAAGTCCTTCTGTAATGATATAATGGATTCCAAATTATCTGCTAATCCACCTATCTTGGTATCATCTGCAAACTTAACCGGCTTGTTACTTATATTCCTATCTAAATCATTTATATATATTAAAAATAGCAGCGGCCCTAGCACTGACCCCTGTGAACACCACTCTTAACATCGGCCAGTTCTGATGAGGTTCCTCGCACCATCACCCTCTGCTTCCTGTGTTTGAGCCAATTCTGCACCCATCTAAAAACATCACCCTGAACTCCCACTTCTTTTAATTTGATGCCCAACCTCTCATGTGGCACCTTATCCAATGCTTTCTGAAAGTCCAGATAAATAATATCCTAAGCTCCACTTTGATTGTATCTCCTTTTGTTGCAACCTCATAGAATTCCAAGATGATGAAGGGAGATGTGCCATTTTCTGTTGGTTCATTTAGGGAGCTTCGGACAATTAGTTGCTGAAGGTTTGGTGGTTGTCTGTATGCCAGGAGGGGAAGTTCAGGAAATACATTTTTCAGTGCTTGGTCATTATTTAGTATTGGCTGAAGTTCTTTGTTAACCAAAGATCTTGACCATACATTGTTCTTCTCTCTCTTGTTAAATTAATCTTAGCCTGGAGAGGTCTATTAATTTTTTACATTTTAAGATTTTTCATTTAAAGATTTACCATTGTTGTTTCTTGTCCTAGTGTGTGTATAAACACAGGGAACTTCAGTTTCTGTATTACATCTTGCCTGAAGAAGGGGCCTGAGTTACCTCGAAAGCTTGCATATTGTAATCTTTTTAGTTAGCCAATAAGAGGGGTCATTTTGCTTGGCTCTTCTCTACATTCATAATGGCTAACACGTTACAACAACCAAGTACTACTCTCATCAGCGAGGTAAGATTGCCCGTCATGTTGGGGAGCTTGCTAAAAAGCTTTTCATATTGAGTATCTCCATGTAGGGATTGCTGCCTGCTGGCATGATTTAAGTTGGGTGGTCTTAAGTCTTACTTTAGCTATTTTCCCTGTCACTGCAAGAAAGTGAGAAATCTGTAGCAGGTACCTGAGAAACACTCTATAAATTCTTGCTCTAGCTTTGTTGCTCTGTCCAAAGCTTTTCGTGCTTGCTCTTCTGTTAGCCTCTTGTTAATTTCTCTGGAAAAAAGAAAGAAGAAAAATAACAAAATGTTAATTTTTAAAATAACAATATTGAATCGCTCTGTTTAATTAGAATGAAGCAATACATACAAAATATTCTCAAGTGATTTTGGTCTGATGAAGATTGCAATGGGATGCAGATGAGCAGCTTGCAGTCGTCTCACTGCGTTGGCAGACACGTCGAGAATACAGTGCTTCCCTTGCTGGCATTGGGCGAGCGGCAGAAGGGTTAATTATTGAGGGGGGCATAAAAGAGAGAGAGAGAGACTCAGTCAATCTGACAAATCCAGGATAGCATCATTCATAGAGAGCACCATTTCCAAGCACAACATGGTATCAAAGCGGTCAAATGAGATATGGAAATGCAAACTGACCAAGCACCACTTCATCAAAATGCTGCATCTTTGCTAGAATAGATGGCATCGGAGTGATAAGATGTGTGGCAATTTGTTGAGAACGTTCTGTGAAACAAAACTTGGGCCGTGATTGTAGAGTATCTGTTTCATGTTCCAGTCGAGAGGCCAGCAATTGAAGCACGTCTCTTCAAAGTTCATCCATTGACAGAGGTATACACAACCCAACCTTCACTTTGTGATGAAGTATTTATTAAGGACTAACTTAAACATGCTTGCTGCAGTAAACACAATAACATTTGTGGGAATAACAAAACATGGATATTTCCGAGTTTGTAGAGGTGCAGGACAAGAAATGAACAACACACAGCATAAATGTAAGTGAGCTTGCTTTTGTCTCCTCTCTCCTGTAGGAGAAGGCACATACTTATTAGGAATATTTTCTCTTAATTCACGTCTAACGAATTACCAATGTAAACCGTATTCATTCATTCATTCATTCATTCAGGTAGGGAGCATCTGCTGATAGCGCGTTGCTGCACCCGCCAAACAACCAACCTCCTGGATTGGGACCCGAGTGCAGCAGGTGACACCTCAGCATCACACTAGTTTGATTGGAGTGACAGGTTTGTTTGTTTTATGGTGGCTGGGGTGCCAATCCTGCCACCAACCTCCAGGTTTTCCCTGTACATTGGAGGACCTTCTTGCAGGGCTGGGTGCAGATTAACGTCATACCCATCAGGACGGGCTTTAAATGCTTTTGTCAGAGGTTAGACAGATGAGTCTTCATCTCGTGATACATGTGTCAGCATCTGCTCTTCCATTACGTGGTTCACTGTCTCCACTGCTTGTCTGCGGTCACTCCGGCCACACAAACCGCTGCACGACTGATGCTGCTCTACACTAATGGAAGATTAATTTAGTTCTTCTATCAAATTTAAAGGGAGAAACGTATAAAAATGAAGCACGGTCAGTTTGTTGTGGCCACACTCCAGGCAGCAGGGGGTCTTGCTACAGCGCAGACGTTAAAGCCAGTCAGGGAGCCGGCAGCAGGTGAAGAGTTATTGCTTACAATGGGTTATAAAGGAAGAAGTGGATATTTTGCAATCTTATGGGTGATAATTGGTGCAAAGTTTTATCGATCACGGTTGGCAAAGCTCACTGACCGTAGTGGTAAATGATACAATAATGGGACGTCTCTGAGAAGTCTCGGTGACTGATGTTGTGTTCTCAGATTCGGATCTACAAAGTGAGTTTAGAAACAAAAGGTAGTGTGCAATTTCCAGCATTATTATGGAAAACCATTTCAAATGTCAGCAAGTCAAGCAAAAACGACGCCTTTTATGGGCTAACTAGAAAGATTACAATATGCCATCTTTAGAGACAACTCAGGCCCCTTCTTCAGGCGAGATGTAATGATTATTATAATGTTTGCATCTTGCCATGAAGACGGGGCCTGAGTTGTCGCTAAAGATGGCATACTGTAATCTTCCTAGTTAGCCCATAAAAGGCGTCGTTTTTGCTTGACGTCTCACTACATTCATAATGGCTAACACGGTACAACACCCTGGTACAAATGTCAGCAAAAAATTAAAATTAAAATGAAACTGATGTCTAATTTGAAATTACTGCAGACAAGAAGTGTGCTAGTGTTGTCTTGGCTGATGTGTTGGTGCTCACTCTGGCACGTTGTGTCATTTGTGTCATGTGGCAGACGACCAGGGATCTTGCCCCACCAGGACACCTGGAGAAGGGAAGGACTGAGAGAGGGACAATATCTTCCCTAAGGGCATGAGAGGGCAGCGCCCCTGGATTACATCAGGATGGAGAGCTTGGAAGCTCAACCCTGTTGAGGTCTGTGGTCACTGCCAGTGGGCGAATGGACCATCTCAGAGCCCTGGACTGCCAGACAAGGAAGTGCTGCAAGAAGATCATCAGGGAGCACATCCGGCTGTGCCATAAAAGGGGCCGCCTCACTCCGTTTGGGGAGCTGGAGTCGGGTGGAAGAGGACGGAGCTTGGAAGTGGAGGAGTAGAGGTGGCAGTTGACTTCGGAAAAAGTGAAAAGAAGGATTGAGCCATTATTGTGGATTGGTGTACTGTGAGAAAAAGAATAAAAGCGTGTGTTTGGACATCTGGCTGTCTTGGTGTCTATCTGTGTCTTTCGCACCATGTTAAGTTCTGGTCTTACTGCTAGTATACGCCCGGGCACCCATAACCCTGAAGAGGATTCAATAACGGATGCATGGATAGATATTGTTTGTACAGTAATCTGTAATATGATTCTGGCCAGCAGCTGTTTTTGTATGTTCAGTATGTGATGAGGGTACTTTGCTTTCAGGCTTTCAGGCATCCTGGCTGTTATTCAATTGTATAAATACATTCAGCATATCATCTACAAACTGGCAGCAGTTTCATATCACCTTTGAATCATTCTTAATCATCTTTATCATTACCAGATTTGGGTGCTGTTGTCTCCTTTGGCACTTATCTGCACCAATTCTGGGCACTGCCCAGTAGAAGCGAATGTGAGTGTGCATGAGTGTGGGTGTCCAGCAGTCAACTGATGCTTCATCCCACTTTGGTTCGTGCCTTTTTAAGAATGAAGCCAGGGCAGACTCTGTGCTCTCTGTAAGAATGTAGGGTATAAATCATACAAAAGAGAGGAGGGCATTTAGTTTGTCAAGCTGGTTTGCTTAGCTTATGGATAAATAGTCTGAGCCAGATAATTTGTAAAAGCTGACTCGAGGTCTTTGTTTCAATGCGTGTTTCTGACGTTTGATCCAGATTTTCCTCCAACCCTCTGTGTAGAGATGTGCCATTCTATATATTTCCCCTGTATTTAAGCTAGATTTATTTGACTTGTCAAGTTAATCAAATAATTAAGAAATTATAGTTTATATATTTATAATGGCTGGCATCATGGTCGGGATGTATGGTTCCATATTTGGCTGGGAGACCATTTTAATGGATGGATGTGCATCCCGGCCAGGCTGGATAGTTGTACCTTTCCTGGTCAGGAGGCCTTTATAATGGGTGGGCAGGGGGAGACTGTTTGTCTGGGCCGTGTGCTTCCCGAATACACTGGGTGGTGATGTCCATCTAGTGTTCATCCCATTTGGACAACGACAGGGCTGTATGGGTGTTGTAGCTTTGGTGGCAGCCCTTTTGGGGTTCTCGGATGCTGCCAGGCAGACTCAGTTATCACGGGGAGGTTCTGCCTGATCCAGAAGGGCTCCCTGGATGCAATGCGCTAGCACCGGAAGTACTCCTAGGGTTTAGTATAAAGGGAGCTGCTCTGCCTCACCAGGGCATCAATGTTGGGAGAGTAGTTGGACGAAGCTCACCTGGCTGGAGTGGAGAAGGGAAGAGTCCTATTGCTGGAATCGTGGAACACATTAAGTTATTTGTGGCACTAAATCTCCTTATTGGAATCTGAACCTGTGTCTGTGTAGTTGTGGCTGGGGTTTGGGGTGCTGCAACGCTCCTTAGCGCTTCAAAAGTATTAAAATACTAGTTGTGTAAGCCCGTGCTGTAAAAAGCCTGGGGTCCTAGAAACTATTCAAATCATTAGAAAAAAACTGAAACATAGAGATGTCAAGTAATTGAAAGGAACTTACTCTGGGCATCTCTCTGCTAGAAGGATTCGTACTGCTGACGTGCTCACATCGCTTTAGCGGTGGGAGGAAAAGTAAAAGGGATAACGTTTTGCCGATGTTAGCGGCTAAGCAACTTTGTCTTTGTTCTGAGGTTTCATTTTGCTGACATGGCGGCCCTCGCGTGTGTTATTAGTGGCTAAGTGAGTTTTCTGTTTCCTCAGAGCGGAGCCTTTACTTTGACCCCACCTCTCACTTCCGGGCCGGACAGACACACACACACACACACACACACAAACACACACACACACACGTAGACGTTTATATATAAGATTAAGTAAAGATAAAGATTTCAGCATCCCTGTAATGTGAACCCATGTGATCAATGACTCGTAACAGACTGTTATCGTTAGATAACTGTACTAAATCAGTAAATGGAATAATAATAATACAATTTATTTATACTGAGCCTTTATAATGCTTAAAGCACTTACTAATAACAGTCTGCAGAAGCACACTGTACCGTAAAAAGATTTTGATGAATGCATTGCTCACTCTGAAGGAAAATTTCTCCTCAAAATTACATTTAGATCAAAACGAGCATTTTAAGGACTAAAAATACCTCGTGATGCCCACAGCCTTTAGGTCTCACCTGCTCAGCCACCTCTCGGACTGACTGCACGCTGGTCCCGTAAAGGTGACTGTTGTACTGGCCGGCCTCGATGAACTTGTGGCTCTGGATGTCTTTCTCCATTTGCTCACGAGACGACACAAAGTGATAGTCACGTCCATCCACCTCGTATTCCCTCTTTGGCCTGGTTGTGTCTGCAGAAGGGTGCAAGGGTTACAGTTCAGGGCTGACAACACATGCCTGACTTGATAGCTTAGTTGCTCAGTATTCAAGCCAAGAGACCAAACTGCTTTTGTGTTGTGTGGATATTGTATTCACCTTCCTGAAATATGACATGGGGAACATCTAGAAGTAACCTGCAGTGTACTGTATGTACTGGGATTGTGCCTCCTAAGAGTTAAAAGCAAGTACAGGCAATCCCCGGGTTATGTACGAGATAGGGACTGTAGGTTTGTACTTAAGTTGAATTTGTATGTAAGTCGGAACAGGTACATTACTTTAATAAATGCTATTGTTGACCGACTGTAACCAAGTGCTCTGCCAATGAATGATGGAGTTTCACCTCTCTGTGACCTTTTTATTATTTCTACTTTATTTTCAATGGTAATGGTTTTTCTCTTCTTTACTGTATCACCAGCACTTGCATCAGATTTGTGTTTCAGAGACATTCTTGAAGGGTGAAGACAAAAGGTTAAGATGAGCTCTTCTGCACAGCACTGTCCATGATATCACAGCAGGAAGGCACCCGTCGTCAACACGTCTGATGTACTGACAAGAGACAACTTCCTGCAATATGCGTAACAGAACAAGCAGGCTTGCTATTGAGAGTGAATGGGGGCATCGACGGGCGGTTCATCACCAGCCCACCTCACAGTCACCTCCACTACATTATGCTGCCTGCAGCATCCGCCCACCGAGAACAAACACGGTGCGGCCAAAGGCAGGTAGTGAAATGCCCCCATTCAATAGGCAGCCATCCAATGCACACTACAATGCTATCCCCTTCCGCGCCGTTCACCCTCTATGGCCACCGAGAACGTATGGGGCAGCCATGTGTGGTGCAGTGAAACACCCCCCTCCGCTCTATCCAGCCTGTGTCCAGTCAGGAGCAGTAGCTGCGGTGGCGTGGTGGGCGGGCAGCAAACCGCCCCATCAAGCCTTCGTCCTGCACATGAGTGATAGCTCTTGGCATACCAGGCCCGCTACATTTGTGTGATGAACCTTATGTGGCTTGCTGAGTTTACACAAAGATCAATATGCAAGGTGGCTTATAGTCCATCATGGGGGGCACAAGTCTGATCCTAAACTTACTTCCTTTCCCCCCTTTCCTCCTCACTCCTGGTGGTGCTTTAGTCAGCCTTTACTGCTCACAGCCAACTAATCAGGGATTTGGAGCAACAAGCAGACTCCATTTGGGAGGGCTACAGCAGACAATAGCAGCAACATGGCCTCTGCTATTATAAAAACAGATCCATTTTGTTTTCACTTTGACGTTTTTTTCTTGTTGATGTATTTACAGTAAAAAAAATTTAATTCCATCCATCCATTTTCCAACCCGCTGAATCCGAACACAGAGTCACGGGGGTCTGCTGGAGCCAATCCCAGCCAACACAGGGCACAAGGCAGGAACCAATCCTGGGCAGGGTGCCAGCCCACCACAGGACACACACAAACACACCAAGCACACACTAAGGCCAATTTAGAATCGCCAGTCCACCTAACCGGCATGTCAGTATACTAAATTGTGAAAAGGCCTGCCACCATACAACACAACTTCTGCTTGGGCGAGATGACTGCAACTTTATTAAAATCAAACTGATACAGTTTATATCCCAGTTGAAATACGCAATTTTTAAGATTCTATGATAAAACACAATAAACTGTGAAAAAGTGGAATTGTTTTGTGCTTACTGTGTTTAGAATTATTTTAGATAGATAGATAGATAGATAGATAGATAGATAGATACTTTATTAATCCCAAGGGGAAATTCACAAAGTGACTCCTTTTCCATTCATTTTAATTGACTTGTTTTTTTAAGATTTTTAAGAATCTCTAGAGCAGGGGTCTCAAACTCCAGTCCTGGAGGACCACGGTGGCTGTAGGTTTTCATTATAACCCTTTTCTTAATTAGTGACCTGTTTAATTAACTTCTTTCTTATTTTTACTTGACTTGCTCTTGAAGACTCAGACCCACTAATTGTTTCTTTTTCCTTAATTAGCTGCCAAACAACAATGAGATACAAAATGAGCCCAAACATGACCAGCACACAATATCTGAAAATAAAGAAAGATGAAGGTCTCAGGAATGTTGATCTGCTCAGGTCCACAAAACATTTTAACAGAGCTGTTAGGAAAGAGAAAATCAACAGTTCTGGAAATGTCTGCCATCGCACAATGAGAGCAGCAACAAGCCATGAAATTAAAGAATGGGTTTAACTAACAACAAGACTCGGTGCCTAATTAAGGAACTGGTTGGAGTTTGAGACCCTTACTTAGTTGGTCTTCTGTTGGCTCACTCACTTCACTTCATTTCTGTTTGGGTGCCATTTAAGGAAAGAAATGAAGAAACTCAGAGGAACGATGAAGAAATTCAGGGGAGCAAATCTTAAAAAAACAAGTCAATTAAAATGAATGGAAAAGGAGTTCATTAGCAGCAAAAACAGGTCACTAATTAAGAAAAGGGTTAGAATGAAAACCTGCAGCCACTGCGGCCCTCCAGGACTGGTATAGAATTTGTTCTGAACATTGGCAAAAGCTACAGCCTACTTAAGGGTGGCATAGTGGCGCAGTGGGTAGTGCTGCTGCTGCTGCCTCACAGTTAGGAGACCCGGGTTCGCTTACTGGGCCATCTCTGAGTGGAGTCTGCATGTTCTCCCCGTGTCTGCGTGGGTTTCCTCCCACAGTCCAAAGACATGCAGGTTAGGTGCATTGATGATCCTAAATGTCCCTAAGTGTGTGCTTGGTGTGTGGGTGTGGGTGTTGGCGCCCTGCCCAGGGTTTGTTTTCTGCCTTGCACCCTGTGTTGGCTGGGATTGGCTCCAGTAGACCCCCCGTGACCCTGTAGTTAGGATATAGCGGGTTGGATAATGGATGGACAACCTACTTAAGATTCTATACTGTAATGGTCAGGATCTACCAACGTTTAAAACCTTTTCTGTATGTTTGAAATATTTTTATCAGTTTATACTCCTTGCTATTTATGGTTCACATGTTTTGGAGGACCTCATTTGTGTTTGTGTCATGCTGGTTTCCAGGGCTGTTTTCCTGACATGGCGATGTCGCTGTGCACACACTAATTGGGAAGACGTATTATTTAAGGGCAAGGTGCTGCAGCTGCTCCTCTGTCTGAACTTTCAATATGAATAAAATACAATACAATTTTTCAGAATTTCTGGATTTTACTCCTTGTGGCTCCTTCATAACTATGAATATAGTTTTTTGCACTTTAACAGAGTTTTCATGATCGATTCTTGCTTTTTAATTGTTGCTAATTCAGTCCCGCACCAATCTTAAAAAAAAGCAAACTAATGGGCATATATTTTCTCATGAACAGATGTACACGTTTGCCACACTAACAAAACAAAATGTGGAAAATTAAATATAAATTGTGAAATGCAGCAATGGGCTGAAGAAGCCGTGAGAATAGCACAGGAGGGGGACTAGAAAGTCAGGGACAAGAGTAGCTTCTGTGGGAGTGAAGTCCGTGTCTGTACACTAGATGGCGTATTGAAAGGGATAAAGAAAAATGGACACGCTTGGGGAAATCTGCAATAGTCGCTCAGAACATGAGAGGGCAGCAGGTAAGCTCAGCTAGGGAGCAGGTGACCTGAAATACGCCTAAAAAGTTAAAAAGTACGTTACAACATTTGAACAATTGCATTGAGAAGAGGCCTTTCAGCCCAGCAGGCTTGTTCATCCTCGTCACATGGATTATTCAAAATAATGTCAAGTCGAGCTTTGGCAGGTCCCTACACTCTATCACACTACTCGGTCATTTATTCCACATGTTTCAAGTTCCTTGCGTGAAGCAAAACTTTCTAACACTTGTGTGAAAGCCGCCCTTAATAAGTTTCCAACCGTGCATAAGGGAACGGCTGGATCCGCTGTATTAATTCTTTTCATAATTTAAAACACTTCAATCATGTCTCCTCTCAAAGGTTCATCTCCTTCAGTCTCCCCTCACAGCTCATGGCTCTCAGTCCTGGGATCAGCCTAGTCAGCCTGTACATTCCCTAGTGCTGCCATGTCGTTTTTGTGATATAAAGACTAACATTATATGCAGTACACCAGGCGAAGCCTCACTATTGCATTTTATAATTTATTCTTAACAGGCTGTCAACATCTTCACACATCCGTCTATCCATTGTCCAACCCGCTATATCCTAACACAGGGTGACGGGGGTCTGCTGGAGCCAATCTCAGCCAGCAGAGGGCACAAGGCAGGGAACAAACCCCGGGCATGGCGCCAGCCCACTGCAGGGCACACACATTAGGGACAATGTAGGATCGCCAATGCACCTAACCTGCATGTCTTTGGACTGTGGCAGGAAACCCACTCAGACACGGGGAGAACATGCAAACTCCACACAGGAAGGACCCGGGAAAGGAACCCGGGTCTCCTAACTGCGAGGCAGCAGCGCTACCCACTGCGCCACTATGCCAGCCATCTTCACACATTTAAACTTCAATAAAGTGCAAATTCAAACTATTTCACTGTCTGTATCTTTTAATTCCCCTTTATTATCCCTGATGCACTTCACCTCCTCCTTGACTGTTCATTTACTAGTAAAGTACTGAAAGAATCTCTTTGCGCCATTTATTGCCTTTTTGGTAATTGTGAGGGCATGTGGTGGTTACTAGGGACAAATATGAACTGGCAGCCCAAAGTTTTATGAGACACCCCTGACAACAAAAGTAATTGCAGCTATAGCCTAGCAGTAACCCCAAGGCTGGATTTCAAATGTGCAGCTGACGGAGTGTCCCTGCTTAGGAAGTCACTTGGCGCTGTCACAAAGCTCAGCACTCACTGCTCACAACCCTGAACTCTTTACATTATAAACAAGTTGTCTCATCCTGAGCTGTTAATGAAAAATGTCTCTCCACGCAGTGACTGAAACCGCCTCTAAACTGCAACAGTATACTTCTGTGTGTACAACGCCAGGCTGCCTGGAGTGAATCAGGATCACATCATCACACGTCTCGGCTCAGGCATCGTTCAGGGAGTTGCTACTCCTCCTCATTCCCTGAGATAGCACTGCTAGGAAGCAGACTTAGGACCTTGGGATTGTAAGCATTGAATTTGACCTCTCAGCTAAAGAAGGTCTCTATTGGCCAGCTGCAGAACTGCTATGGGACCTCACCGAGGCGTTGTCAGCTGCAGGGACTGAAGAGAAGTCACCAGTTAATGACGGAAATCTTCATTAGCCCGATGTGGCTCTTAGCTTGGTGACATGGATTTCCTGCGCGTGGCTTTCTCTGCCTCATTGCACAGACTGGCAAAGGCCTGCTGTCAGGGAACTGGAGCACCTCTGAAGTTTGCAAGTGAAAGAACAAGGTGTTGTAGTATGAAAATGAAAGTCTTAACATACAGTGGGAGTTTATACACACACACACACACACACACACAGATATATATGTGCATACAATATATACAGTACGTGTATAAGAGAATAGGGTGGCACTGTGGTAGGGCTGCTGCCCCACAACATGGAGACCCCCTGTCCGCTTGGGTTTTCTTTGGGTGGTTCGCTTTCTTCTGACCATCCAAACTCGTGCAGGTTAGGTATATCAGTGATGTTAAATCGGCCCCTGAAGAGTGTGTGTGTGTTTATACATGTGTTATTGTGTTCACTCTGTGATAGACTGGCGCCCTCCTATCCAGATTTTGTTCCTGCTTTTCCGAACCTGCCCTGGATAACTGGGTTAGGAAATAGATGGATGGCATCTGAGAATTCATCTCTGAATAAGAAAGAAATAATTGTGGCGGTGTTTGTGGATGGATGTGGTTTCATTCCTTTGAACCGGTGGCAGAAATAAGCCTTCTGAACGTGAAAACCATTGCCACATTTTATTACCCTCGTTTCCTTCCTATGGGCCTTATCTTTTTTTTTTTTTGTCAGCAAATCCTTTGGTCGCTAACAGGTATACTTGGCATAATTGGTGAGGGGGCACTTACGTGGCACGCAGGATCCAAATTTGTCAGGAAATTCAGAGAGGAGATCGTCATTCACTCTGTCCTTTGTGGGTCCCAGGATGATGATAGGGCGTGCGTAATGAACTGCAATAACAAGGGGGCAACAGTTAAATTGGTAAGTTGGGGGGTGAAAAAAAAAAGCTCACAGTCATATGCACACTCAGCAAGTTGCTGAATGCGTGAGGAGTTGCACATGGCAGGATTGCACGTTTTGACACACAACAGCGCTAGGAGAACATATCACGCCCAGCTCTTTGCCTTAAGTGCTGTGCACAGACGAGAAGCTTGAAATCAAGGCCAGGCCTCTCTCACCTTCAGTGAATCGAACAGCACAAAGTCTCACCTTCCATCTGTGTCACTGTCTCGTAGCTCTGCACAAAATCGTCTCTGCCTGTGGACAGGAAGGAAAAACAATAAGCAAAACACATGGACCCTCGGCTCCGGCTTCTAAAGTGATTGCACTTTGCTTATTTTGTTTGGATCCTTTAATTTTTTTCATTAAAACATAACTTCTTCTTCTTCTTCTTCTTTTTTTTTTAGATCTCCTGGGGAACGTCTGAGGTAGACTAGCATGAGAGAAAGAATGGCCCACAAACAAGTCCTTCCATCTACTTCACCTGAAGGGTCTGAGTGGTCCTCCGCAATACGGAGACTCCATCTGTCTGTTGGTGCAGGTGCTTATGGTCACACATATTGAGGGGGACGCTCGGCAGGGGGCCCTACAGTGACGAGTCCTGGGCACCAGTAGCTCCCCTCTTCATGTGGACTACCAACAGAAACTCTAGGAGACTCCGAGTGCTCTTTCTACTTCTGTAGAGGCCATAGAGGGACGTCCGGGGTGACCAAGAGCTGAACATCTCTAACTCTACAGGATCTCTAGCTGGCACTGGGGGTATCTGTACATGATGTGCTGTTGTACAGTAAAACCATCAGGAGTCAGCACTGGAGATCTTCACTTAGCCTGCTTTGCTTTAATGTTAATTCCAGTCTGGACATTTGACTACGAAATCACAGGTTGGCAGCTGCAAACCTGCGACATTTGGGTTACAAAGATGAACTCAGAAGCAGCTCCCTAATGCTTAGACTAAGACAGAAAGACCCCCAAACCACAACAGGCTATACGCTGCAATAAGTAGTGCACTTCCTGGTGACGTCAGCCCCCCCCCACCCTGTGCACAGCACGATATTTTTACTTTGGGGTCTGCTTATCATTCAGGCTCTCGGTGAACAAGCGCCATCAGTTTTTCTTGCTGTGCTTTGTCGCATATTTTCCTTTTCCGAGTTGTACCGTGCAGAATTTAACTGTGGCATATTCTGGGAGGATGACGTGTTTTAATTCACACGATGAAGACTGTAACGAGTACAGGAAAATAAAATGATACCTGAATTGTCAAGTCACATCACTTAACAAGTGTGTTATGTTACTATACAGGGTGAGTCAAAATTACAGTATGTTAACACTAATGGTACTGCTGTGTATTTATGCGCCACATATGGTGTGTTGAACATGATGGCGAACAGGTTGAGACGTTCCTGTAAATCATCTTGCACGTATGAAACATGTTTTGTGAATAAATTGTTTCCGCCATTCAAATGTTGACATTTTGACTCGCCCGAAATACCCAGTGTTGCCCAGGTGGATTTGTATAATGGGTTACGGCAACTGTTTTGTATTTTTTTAAATGTTAAGCTCTTTTGCTATTGCCGGGGTCGGAGACGGTCCCACCCATCCTCTCCACTACTGGTGTATTAGTTTTGCTTCTCTCATGAACTGAGGATCTTTCCTTGTAATGTGTGATAGGATTCCATAATTGTGGTCACTCATGGTTTTAACCATGAATGCTGCGTCTCTGCGTTTTCTAATTTTCTGTGGTTTCGTGGATAGATGGTTAATCCCATGATAATAGACTGGATGACTTGTTGAATAACTGAACTGTTGATATGGCATGCAGGCTGGCAACACTACCAGTTTTTATGTTGTTCCTTCTATGAAGCTCTTCTTCACGATGAAACTTTTGAAAGTCCATAAACTGTGTAGGTTAAACTGGGTTAGCTATAATATACAGGTGACATTTAATAAGCACTCCCTCGCCTCTTATGGAGTGATGCATTGCTTTTGTAGTGTTGAAATTCTTGAAACTCCATGAAACCAGTAACTCTAATTTCATGAACAACAATATAAATGATACATTTTGTGAACGTAGACATGGTCGTTTTTGGGAGAGACACCATTTTTGTGTTGGTCCACCATCCCACCACAACCGACCATCGCTCCCACCTGGAATGCAGCCTTCAGTGTTTGAAGGGCCAAACCTAAACACGATGCCATTGTTACTATAAACAATGCTGTTTTGGTTTAACACCCCATTTTATAACCCTGTTGTTCGACGCCCTTAAAAATTCTCCATTTTAAGTTCTGTCAACAGTGACATGCAAGCAAAATGTCATCAAGTTTGACATTTTTTGCTTCACGGTAACTGACGAGATTTTTGAAGTGCTATATAGTCTGTATCTTAACGTGGTTCAGCTTTACTATAGATGGAAAAACGTTATTAAGTTTGACTCATTTTGGAACAATGTGCACATTTTGGGTTGCCCCTCCATTACAACGCCCACCCCAATGAGAGTTTTGAGGCTTATATTTTAAGTGGGACCGACAGGGAAAATGTGTGAAAGTCAGTTGAGCCATTTTACGTGACTGGTGAGCAAACAGACAAACAGACAAGATGCAGTCTGAGGGGCTGAAATGGTGTCCCTAGTATGCGACACGGATAAATAACATCTAAAGAAGTGAAAAATTCAAAAGACAGACAGAGAGTATTACGATTGTACTGATATAGATGACAATTCTCAATCATTCTCTATACGTAGGAGAAATATTTAGGCCACGAGTGCCAGAGAAAGGGTAACACAAATTGCTAGACTCATCCATTAATATTGTTTATTGGGGAAAAAAAACTTGTTTGGCATAAAAGAAAATAGATATCACTTCCTAATTCTCAAATATTTCAGTAGATGATTTGTTGTGTTTGAACACGTGCCCCTCTATCACGTAGGATTGCTTTTCAGGCCCTGATGATAATTTGCCACCGGCGGTTACTCAACATTACAGTAGGATGCAGTTTGTGTGTCCACGTCCAAAAATTGTTAATGTAGAATGTTGAAAACTACAAAGTAGACAGCATCATTTTAGAAACAAATTTAAGCTCGAATATTAGAAAATGTTTGAAATCGAACCCTCATTACTGATTAGACTGGAGAAGACGCTGTCCTTCATGCTGATATTGTAACAGAATGCAGCTAAGAAGCTCTTAGGAGGTCAAAAAACAAACCACAAACCCCGCACTTTATGGAGCCTCACAGGCTGAGCTCGTCTTTCCGCGTGTCCCACAAATCCACTCAGGCTTTTTCGATTGCTTGTACTGCACATGCTGTATGTATGCTGTTTGCCTGGGAGATGGCGGTGTTGAGTGTGTGACTGGCATTTCATGACTATAATGTTTGATAAATAGAGCTTGCAGCATTTGCCGCGTTGTTCCAAGCCTTTCTGTTAATACGGTTTTTGATCGCTGAATTTGGATTTCAGACCCTGAGGCTGTGGGTTTAAATCCCACTACTGACACCATGTGACTGCCGGAAAACCAAAAGAAATGAATCCAACTGTAGCTCAGATGTTGTAAGTGACATTAGAGAAAGGCATCAGTCAAATAAGTACATGAATGCAGTTGTGTTTTGGTGGCTTCAGCTTAATGGTGTTCTTTGGTTAACTCCAGTTTGCTCGTCGTGGCAGTGACTTCTTGCAGCAAACCAGCTCTTCAACCTCCTGCTTAACTGAGTATTGTGTCATTTAAGTTTAAACTCGCTTTCTTAAAACATTTCATGAAACCAAGAATGGGATTAATGCATTTTTATGTTTAAAATTTGTATTGATGTGCACCCCTCACATAAATCCAAATGCCCATCTTAAGATTTGGTTTGGACGAAGGGTCTAGGCCAGGGGTGTCAAACTCCAGGTCAGGTGGGCCGCAGTGGCTGTTGGTTTTCATTCTAACCCTTTTCCTAATCAGTGACCACTGCTAATTAATTTCTTTTCCCTTTACTTTAATATTCCTGTTCTTAAAGAGGCAACCCTATGAATTTATTCTTTTCTTTATTAAATGTCAGCCAAACAGAAATGAGGCGATGTCCGGCTTCCAACTCCAACCACTTTCTTAATGAGAATCTGATTTTTGCCATTAATTAAACCCATTATTTAATTCCATGGCTTGTTGCTGCTCTCATTCTGCCACAGTAGACATTTCCAAAACTGTTGATTTTCTGTTTTTTTCTAAGAACATTGTCAAAATGTTTTGGTAACCTGAGAGATCAACCTTACGGAGACCTTCACCTTTCTTTAATTTCAGATATTGTGTGATGGGCACAGGGGAGCAGGTCATGTGGCAGCTCGTTTTGGGTCTCATTATTGTTTGGCTGCTAATGAAAGGAAAAGAAACAACTAAGGGGCCTGAGTCAAATTAACTAAAACTAAAGAAAGAGAAGTTAATTAGCAGTAAAAACTGGTCACTAATGAAGAAGATGGTTAGAATGAAAACCTGCAGCCCTCGAGGACCTGAGTTTGAAATCCCTGGTCTAGGCACTAAAAGCCATTGCTTGCACTGTATAAAATGCCTCTGTGAAAAATAATAATTATAAAATACTGTTAAATAAATGTTTAAAATGGCATGCAGTGTGGCGCAGTGGTTGAGGTTCTAGACTCAAAACCCAGAAGCTGTGGGTTCAAATCCTGCTATTGACACTGTGTGACCCTCAGCAAGTCAGTCCACCTGTCTATGCACCAACTGGACAACCTAAAGAAATGTAACCAATTGTATTTCAGATGTCGTAAGTCTCCTTGGATGGAGGTGTCAGCCAAAATAATATCAATACGCAAACTTATCTGCCAATTGGGCAAGAAAATGGTACTTGGTAAGACTGCTTTTGATCAAGTAAAACATTTCTTGACAGCTCTTGAAATGAGTGAATTTTAAAGCTATGGTTCTTAAAACAAGAACATAAATCCTGAGCTACTCCTCGCTACAAGTAGATAGACTTTGCTCTCATAGCAGTGTTTTTTTAATCAATATTTCCTTAATATTTTAGTCAGATAACTCAAGAACATTTATCCTAAATTAAGCAAAATACTCTTATACTCCATGCATAATGCTAGGTGATATATAATCATTTCGTAGGTACAAAAATATTGTGCTTGTTACCATATACTGTATTTTTTAGAAATGAATGCACAGAGCCAGAGTTTGAACATTTCAGTGTGTTGGCGACCTCTGCTGGCCATTTTCTTTTTCTCGCTCCAAGCGTGAGCGTGCAGTTCTTGCCGGGCACGCGCTTTGGGCGGGACGTTCAGTTAAGCAGCTGCGTTCATTTTTCAGTTCAGCCCGCCTCCTCCCGCTAATTTAAATTGACATTTCGTTGTCAGCGCTAAACAAAGAATTACCTGCAAGTATTTTATTATTTTTTACAAAGGCGAATGTTAGTGTGTGCCTGGTGTGTGGGTGTGTTTGTGTGTGTCCTGCGGTGGGTTGGCACCCTGCCCAGGATTGGTTCCTGCCTTGTGCCCTGCGTTGGCTGGGATTGGCTCCAGCAGACCCCCGTGACCCTGTATTCGGATTCAGCGGGTTAGAAAATGGATGGATGGATGGATGGATGAATGTTTATATTAATAGTATATAACGGTTTATATACTAATGAGCTGTTTGTAGTATTAATTTATTGTATGCTGTCGAGTAGATCTCTGCTTATGTATTAATAAGCATACATGTGAATTTCAAGTTCAACAATCTTCACCTAATTATTTTGTGTAAAGCTGTTGGCTTATTATAATGTGTATTTAACATAACCTTTACATACACTTTTTATTATGCAGTTTGTTTGTTCATCTCCTAATGTATGGAGGAATATAAATAAATGTATTGCAAAATGTGACATAATGATATAGGAGCATAAATAAATATTTCATGAAATGTAGTTTTTGTTGCTTATTTCTAAAAGTTTTTTCTTTGCTTGTTTATTTCAGTGAGACTGCGCCCAGTCAAAGCTGAGAGGGTGGGCTGTGTAGCGAGTACTGTGTTTTGATTGGTGACTTGTGGGTGGAGGGGCCCCACAAATTCACAATGTGCCCCATGCCTATGAGCCACAGGATTCCCAAGGCAAGTAAAGCACCTGCCCAATGAATGTATTGCCATATTCATGCAGTGCGTTGTCATTTTATAGACTCTGAATTGAAAACCAGTTTGTGTAGTTCATTTGGCACATTATGTTATGAGTAAGTTCTTTTAATGAAACAAATCAATTTATTTGAAAGAGGGTTTGGCTGACTGGCGAACTGAGTTAACACTGAGAGAGGGCAACACACCCATCAGAGCCTGTAATGGCACTGAAATCATTTCTATACTGTATATGAATAGGAAACAGGGCAGGAAGTGATGTCTACTCAGTGGTGGACTGGACTGTAAACCACCTGGCTGCTAGTTCAAACTCGACCTCTGATTGAGCGACTAATATGGTGTGCCAGTGCTCCAGTTATAAACCTTACTCTGCCTGGTGAAACATATCTTTTAAAAAAAGGTTTTCAAACATTGCTGTACTGTCAGAGTTGCTTATATATCTGCAGATGTTGTGTGTGTATATTTATGTTTTATATAATACTTTTTGTTTTGGTGGGCAGGGTGGCACAGTGCTACTGCTGCTACCTCAGAATGAGGAGACTGGGGTTTGTGTCCCAGTTGCTCCTTGCGTAGAGTTTGTGTGTTCTCTCTGTGTTCGTGTGGGTTTCCCCGGTTTCTTCCCTCAGTCCAAAGACCGGTTAAGTGATACCCTTCTTTTCTCGCTCCTTTTATAGAGTAACTCCAGTTGCTGGCTCATTTCTCTTTCTCTTAGGAGTCAAACTTTGCTTTCTCTGATTTGTTAAATTTGTCTTGACTGTATGGAAAGTTTTCTGTTTTTAATTGAAATCAATAAAAATATAAAAAAACAAAGACAGGTTAAGTGAACTGACTTTGCTAAATTGGCCTTTGTGTGTGTGTGTTGATCCTGCAATGGACTTGTGTCCTGTCTAGGGATTGTTCCTGCCTTACACATGATGATTGTCGGGATAGACTCCAGCTGCCCCGCAGCCCTGCTCTGGATAAACGGGTCAGGAAAAGAAATGAATAATAAAATGAATCACTTGTTGGCAGATTAAATGTTAAAGTCAAAATCTGAAATCTGCTTCTTGCATAAGAGTTCTGACCTCACACATTTATATTTGGATGAGGAACATTTGGTTTCAATAACAACTTCAAGCTTGTTTGTGATGGTGTCTAAACTTTGTTGGCTTGATTTTTTACTTGTTCATTTCACTTTACAGAACAGTATATCCAGACCACCATTTTCAAGAAGAATTTTAATAGGGTTGAATGGACCACTCAAGATCAGTCACCTTCATACTCTTGAGCCACATCAGTGTTGCTTCGGCCCAGTGATCACGATCTTCATCTTGCTCAAAGGTAAACCTTGTCCAAAGCTTTGGTTTTTTAGCAGACTAAAATAGGTTCCCTTTCAGTATTTCCTGGTATTGTGATTCTTTCATTCTTCTGTCAAGTCCAACAATTTGCCCGGTGTCTGTTAACGAGACACAATCTCTCCACATTATGCTGTCAGTGCCACCTCCATTCTTCACTCCAGGGACGTTTCTCCGAACATGTGAAATGTTTAGTGTGAATTTTGGCCCACCAGGTCAATTCAGGTCCACAAGACTATTCCAAAACTATACCTGATTGACTTTGGCTTTATCTTGGTCACCAGACAGGTCTTGATATCATTCTTTATGACCAATGGATTCTTTCATACAGGCCAGTGTTACGTGAGGTTCTTGATCTTGTTGACTGATATGCCGTTAGTTTGAACTCTGGACATCATTCAGGGTGATTGTTAACCTCTCAATGCCTTTCCTCACTAATACAATACAATTTATTTTTATATAGCCCAAAATCACACAAGGAGTGCCACAGTGGGTTTTAACAGGCCCTGCCTTGACTCTATGGGAAGACAAGGAAAAAAATGGAAGAAACCTTAGGAAAGGCAGTTCAAAGAGAGACCCCTCTCCAGGTAGTTTGGGCGTGCAGTGGGTGTCATAAAAGGGGGTCAGTACAATACAATACAATACAATACACAGAAGAGAAGAGAACACAAGTAATCCTCAATACAATATGATAAGTACGGAGCAGAATCCAACAGTAGATAATAGGTAATGTTCATAATACGATATCATGTTCAGATTTTTGTAATGGACGTCTCGCATCTGGGGTGTGTGTGCGCCGTGTGATTCAGCTTTGATCTCGTTTTGTACACTCTTCCTACTCTACTCATTTTTAAAGCTTAGTTTCCAATGTTTCAGGGGTCCGTGGAATGGCAGCTAGAGGAGCCCGAGATTGTGGACCAAGTTCAGAATGTAATGTATTTCTGAAACTTCTCAAACTTTACTTTTCAGAGTGAACTGCAAAGCCATTATGAAGTCCTCTGACCCGTCACACTCTTCATTCTCCTTCACTCTGGTTTTCATTTTCATGCTTATCCACAACGGATTGTTATAATAATTAAGTGTTTACCTTAAAATGCAGATTTCACTTTATGATTTTGTCTACAGTGTCTGCTAACAAGGAACAATATTTATCATTAGTAGCTTACAATAACAATGCAGGAATTAATTTTAAATTAAAAAAAAAATCTGAGACTTTTGCAGGACACTAATAATACAATATAGCATAATATAATCCATTATAGTAAAGCTCCTGTACTGCTAATAAAACTTGTTCAATATAAGATAGCTGTAGTATAACATCTTAGCTGTAGCCCTGCACCTAACCGTGGACATCCAAACTTCAGACCATTAAATTGGAATCACCTATTAATCAGTCAATTTTGTGAACTCCCTTTTTCCATGACAGGCTCTAGTTTCCCATGATCCTATCGCAGTAATATTAAGCACATGACACGAACCAACCCTGCATGGGATGACAGTATACCAAAGGGCACAACTCAGAGTTATCAATTAATTAACTTCAGATATTTGCGATGTGGGAGAAAACTGTGGTAGCTGGATAAAAATCCAGGGAAATATGGGAAGAATATACAAATTCTACACAGTGAGTGGCAGGAGCTGAACTTGGTCACCTGAAACTGTAAGCCAGTAAGCAGCCACTGATGTGCAGCCACTCTGCTATACTTAGCACAAACAAATCTTTTACTTCTCAAGTTGACTTTCATAGCCACACTTCACAATATGCCAGTTAGAGTATCTACCATGTAATAAAACACTAAGACCTGTGTGTCCGGTCCCTCGGAGTAACCCGATTGGTCAGTTTGGCTTTGGTGACGTTACGAAAGAGGACATGCGAGTGTGAGACACACAAGGAGGAGTAGAGGTGCATGCTGAGAGAGTCGCCTTCAAAAACGGAAAGTATAAACCCAGACAGGAGGTGAGAAAGGTGTCTCGAAAATAATGACAAAGTCTGAAAAGCAGGCTTTACGGGAACACACTTGAGAAAGGAGGTTCAGACACACGTGAATACACAGGAAAGGTACCTGGGCTAGTTTATCATCGTTGGATAATTGGCTGACACCTTTAATTAAGGAGACTTACAAACTTTCCAGATCATCGTTTCTTATATTTATCAATTTGCTTGAACCTTAAGTGTCCAGTGCCCTGCCCACTACACCACACTGCATCCTGACGTGTCACCCTACAGTTACTGTTCTAGAAGCTCTGGTGGCTTATCCAGCTCCTGAAAGGGTACAAACAGCGAAACCTGTAACATTAACATTGAAAGCTGAAATCTTTCTTCATTAACACATGAAGAAGCAATCCATAAAATGTTGGTTTATATGATTAGGTCCACCTCAAACAAATAAATCCTGGTATTATATTAAGTTTGGCATTCATTCTCATTTTCATGGTTACTTTTGCACATGCATAATAAGGTACAACTCCTCACCCTGGCCACATTTGTACACCCTCCGCCATGTATTCGCTGTTTTCCCAGCATCATTATCAAGAGAGGACCGCTTACCTTGTGATCCAATGCTGTCTCTGCTCCTGTCCTGTAAAAGACACACACAAACAGTTACTGTTCCGTCATATAGATCTAGTTTAAAGTGTTTAGACGAGGACAATATTTTGCTAAGCATAAACATAATTTCTTATAATTAGTTGCCTTTACATCAAGTAGACGCTGCTAACAAAAGGTTTGTAGATGAAATTTTGAAATCATCTGTGGGTTTCTTACCCTTTCCTTTGTTTTCAGTCTTGACCATTCTTTTCTTTCTACCCTGATGAAAAAAGAGAGAGAAAGAAAAAGATGATCTGTAAATTGATACCTCAATGCCCTATCGTTTTAATCTGTGTTTGTTGACTACGTTTGTCAAAGATATATTTTTTTTGAATACACAACTATGCAGCTAGCAGGCCATCAGTAAGTAACCCATTAAGAAGGTAGAACAGCCACACATACAGCATACCTACATCTGGTGGACTGTTTCGAGGAATCTTCAAACACAGATATCACTTTGAAAACATTAGAAGCCAAATCAGGATCCAAAAATATAGTGTGCGACCCACCTTGCCAACATTCTTGCCTAAAAATACTTCAAATACCAAAATGCCACAGTTTTTTAATGGCAAAAGAAATTTCTATCCTGTTTTCGCCAGAATGTGAATGGAACAAATTACCACAAAGTGTTAGGAAGCACACAGTTTACAGTTTATCTAAATTGGAAGGCTGCATACAAATGCAATACATAAACTACTGACATTACCCTACAGCCTTAATTTTACTAAAGGTCTTTCCTAGACTCAAGAACATGAACAGCCCCTGGGAATGGCCGTGAGTCAATAAATAGCATTTCGGTGACTATATAGTGCCTTTCTTGGTGAACACCATCAATAAGGGCTGTAGGGTGAAGTTTTGACAGCCAAACATATCGATGCAGTTGGCAGTGAGAGGCTTGCTCAGGTTCATTCTGCATATCAGAATTGAATTTAAATCTTCGGTTTGAAGCCTGGCATCCACCCCACACAGTTCAAGGCATAGACTTACGAAAACCCCACCCTGGGCACACAGTATGCAGTTTGGTTGAAACCGGGCGACAGTCAACTCGGCGAAAAGACAACTCGGCAAAAGACAATTCGGCAAAGAAATAACTTGGCGAAATATAACTCGGTGACATCCTTTACCAGTTAGGTAATAGTTAAGTTCAAAGAGATTTTTTAATTATATTTAAATGACAATGTGATTTAAAATGTTGAAAATAAATTTATATAATTGATGAACGAACTTTATTCTGCAGATGGAACAAACTCTACCTTATATTATTTTCTGCAACCAAAATTGCTAATCCTTTATATAAATTGTATTGATTGTAATTGTATGATAACATTATTTAGAGTACAAAAGGTGACCTGTGACTACAGCTTAAGGAATATCTTTACACTCAACGTATTGGGACTCTCGTAAAGCTGGTGATTCTGTGGATTTTCCGGCGCCCTATGTTGTCATTTAAATATCATTAAAAAATCTCTTAGAACCTAACTATTACCTAACTGGTAAAGGATGTTGCCCAGTTGCCCCTGAACGACAGTTTGCAGCTACATCTATACTAATAAAGGGCAAAGCCCTGACTGACTGACTCACTCACTCACTCACTCACTCACTCATCACTAATTCTCCAACTTCCCGTGTAGGTGGAAGGCTGAAATTTGGCAGGCTTATTCCTTACAGTTTACTTACAAAAGTTGGGCAGATTTCATTTCGAAATTCTACGTGTAATGGTCATAACTGGAACCTACTTTCGTCCATATATACGGCCATAGCCATAGCCTGCAGCTCGGTCGCCGTGTGAGGTGGAGTTGCATCCCACATCATCACGCCTCCCACGTAATTGAGTGCCTGCCCATATAAGGTAAATATTCGCGGGTGAAGGACTGTGCTTAGCATATTCATAAGTGCAGCTACTGTGGAAACCCTCTGACGCTGAACAAGCCTTTGTAGACATATCAATAGGAAAGCAAGGTGTAAAGCTTAAGTTTAAATTACGTTCATAGACACGCTGCCGCTAAATATTCGCAGACAAATCCACAACTTAATACCGGGAATGCCTGTTAAACATCTTAGATTCACGAGTACCGATTTGGGTAGTGAACACTTCGATGAATGAAACCTGTTATCTTTACAACGGTTGACAAACACGGAATGTAACTTGAACACAACATGTCCTCCAAATACGAACCTGATTGAAAGAAATAATAATAATCAAATCATTGATGACAGCAACACTCATAACAGTCACAAAACAATTACATTGCCATACGTATAATGTTACGTTATTTTTAAAATATTTCTTTTTCATAACTTCTTTAACACACTTCTTCTCCACTGCGGGTATTTTGCTAGTATAAAATAAACAAAAGCCTAAATATTTTAATGTACAGTGTAAAAGCTGGCCAGTTCATTGTCACTGTAATTAGTGCTACTGCCTCACCTTTCCAGGGACGTTGGCATTGTCACTGTCACTGAAGCATGCTTGTTTTCTTAATATCTGCATTGTTTTTCTCCCATGGGTGTGTATATTCAGTCAGTTGGTGACTCTGAATGGTTAATTACAATGGACTTTTATTCTACTGTACTATGGTTTGTTCCTGTAATTGTTTTGAAAATGTTTGCTTGGTTGAACTGACAAGATGTTTTAACAAAGCTGAGAGAAAAAATGGATACGTTAAAGACGTTCTAATGTTTTGAATTGAATCCTTCATCTATTATCAAATCTGCTTAGTCTAGTTCAGAATCAATCTGTATAAAATAAAATACTGCATGTACTGTACTGTATGTTAGTTACTGTAAATGCCTGCATTTTAGTAATTCATCTTCCAGTGTTTGGATTTCTGCAGGAAGGAGGCCAAACTGTTCTGGCACAAGAATATCTGTTAGCTCAGGCTCTGGTAATGGAAGTGTGATTTTGAGATATGTCCCACAAACATGTGCTTTAGTTCAGAAGTGATCTAAATTCACGCAGTCATTTATGGGAGGACCGAGAAGGCCACTGCTATTGAGACCCTCAGCCTCAAGCTGGGTGGGCAGATGAGCGGGATTTGTGTCATGTCGGGCCCCATTAGTGTGGAGTTTGCTCGTTCTCCATACAGTATGTTCAAATTGGTTTAGTCCATTAGCTCAGGGGTCCTCACATATCCCAAAGATGTGTAGGTAATGCCGAACTCTAAACGGACCTGTTGTGGGTGAATGTCAGTGTTAAGTCAGATTCAGGGTTTTCCAAAATTGACTGTGCTTATATGTGGGTATGAAAGACGAATGAATGAATGAATGGGTGGGCACATAATACTGTACTTCTTAAACACCTTAGTATGTGTATTTTACTACAGAAAACATACTTATACTTATTATTTGTTATGCTCTGCAGCCTAAATATAGCACTGTGCCCTTGTGCAGGAAATTGTTTGAGACTTGCTTGACCTAAGTATGGAAAACAGGTTTCCGAGTGATTTTGCCATTTCTGAGTGATATCTTTCTATCTCAGATCCATGCCAAAACTACTTTAGACACTTTGAACTGTTCCATGTTGAGTTAAACATCAAAAGTAATTCTGCTTTCCACAGACTTTGTGCTCCTGCATTCTCCTGCGGTTTTGCTGTGTTGGTAACTCTTTTCTCTTACACATGGCACTGTTTCAGTTAAATATGTAAGATAAAAAGGTGAAATCTGTGTGCCATTTTTATGTTGAGAGTTGCCAGGAAGTGAACTTCTACCATCTCTTTAAAATAGTTGCATGTATATGGAAAACAGAAAAAAACAGTCCTAGGTACTTGTAAGGCCCTTGTGCGTGGGCAAGCTACTTCTTGCTTTGCCCGTACTGCTTTGACTGAAAAGGCATTTATCATTTTTTCTCACCTTCTTTTGCTGGGGATAAAGCCAATCTCTTCACCCTCTCCGTCAGGACTGACCCGCCGTGCCTGCCACCACTCCTCATCTGAGGCATCGATTACATGAAGAATGTCTCCAAATCGGAAACTCAGTGCCTGGCTGAGGAAGCCACAGTCTTTTGTCTTGTCATAGTCAAACAAAGCCCTGTCAGAAAGAAAAGACATGTCAGTGATTTTTGTCATGAACCAAAGTAAACAGCGTGTTTAGGGGAATGCAGTTCTCTATTTATGCCAAGTTTGGTGATTTGTGGGCCAAGACTGAGTATACTAACACCAGGGAGTAAAGTGTCAACCTCTGCTCCTGAGTGCTAAAAGGTTAATCAGAAATCGGTCGCTCACTCCAGCTGCTGCCAGCTTCTGGAAAGTTACCTCAGGCACCTAATGCATGTTGGGGAGACTTGGCTGCATTGTTTGGAGTTGCATGGTGTCCTTAAAGTTATTCCATTATTCACTTGCAAGTTTCCATGTCGGGTTGTGAGGCATTATCAAGAACATATTAAGAAGGCCTCCTTTATGAAACATTCCCAGCTAATGGAGGGCAGCACTACTAGCAGGACTGCTACATTTTAGTCACCATAACACCCAGACGTCTTCTCCCTGCCAGCGTCCACTACAGCCTCCAGCAGGTAATGCGGATTGTAAAAGGGGGGAATCATTTACTGTCCCATTCACCAATGCTCTCCTTCCCCACAGCAGGGAATATAAAGCTTTTATGTTCTTTACCTGCCAACAATGATACGTTTTCATTATACGGGACATACGCTGGCAGTTGAGCTGCCACATTTGTACAGCTGTCATCTGTGAGCGGCTACTAGCTCTTACCAACTTCATGAACTATAAAGGGAAAGGTCATTTGTCGTCCGCTTTTACATTGCACTGCTTGTACCTCTCCACCGTTTACCTGATATAAAAGCCCCTCTTGGGATTGCTCCTCAGTGAGGCTGTCCCTGATCCCATGCTGCTGTTCATCAGCTGCTCACGTAAGTCATGAATCTTTGCTTCAAAACGACTATACTCTGAAAAGATAGAAGAAAAGATGGACATTTTCAGCCCAAAAGTCTTTGCTTTTTTTTTTTTTTTGCCAGATAGGCTTTAATACTTGGGGAAGGCCCCTTGTGCACAATGTGCTCTGCTTCCACAGTGAACATCATATAAGTGCTGTGGCAAAGTGGCCCATCTGGATCACAGTCCCCAGATAGTCCGAATGGATGCTGGTGTATTTTCAGGATCAGAAGATGAAGCATTCTGCCATTGAGCTTGAAATGAAAAATACGAGCCATGTGCCTAAGTGGATAATGAAAGCAGCTCACCCTCTGGTTTGTACTGGGCGATGATAGTCACAGTCTGTCCAGCGTTTTTAAGGGCAGCAGCGGCTTGTTCATGAGTGGCGTTCCTAAGGTCCACACCATTGACCTGCAGTGGGATAGAGAAAATAGGACTGTCAGAGCTAGGCTGAATACTGAAATCACGTTTATCCAACCTGCTCCAAATGCCCCTGGCACATGCTTTCCATAGTTACCCACATTTACTTTTTGATTAGGTTTGCATCATAATTAATTGGTGCCTTTGGTTCATCAGTTGGTTCAACCTGCACATGATGGCTAAACTTGAGTAGAGTTTACACTCAAACAATATGGTTCAAGGTTGAAGTCCTGTAGCCCAAAGGGAATCACTCATCCTCCCACTGCTCTAGATCTGTGTCCATACAGAGATGCAGTACGTGCCATATATACAGTAGCTATTGATATCCTAATTTATAGAAGGTGATATAAAGCTCTGTTTGGACAGGATTAGGACACCAGGAGGTAGAGTAAAGTGATCATTACCAGAGGACCGCTGTAATTTTTAAGCTCTATTCGAACAGGATTAGTTCTTACACAAGGAGGTTGTGTAAGTCAGTGATTTATTGGCAGTGCTTTACTCTGTACCAGTGTTTCCCTGTTCCCTTTACCTAACGTACTGTATGTGCATCATCAGTTTGGACCACATTAGCAACCATTATTTATAAGAACAATGTGTCTTTTGCACCTCCAAAAGGGACAGCCCTGCATCCACTAGCTTGTCAATATAAATTGTGTATATCATCGTGCTGATGGACCTCTAGGAGGATATAACACCCCCAGTTATTCAGCGGGCACAAGAGAAGTACACCGACAGTTCTTTTTTCCACTTCAGGCACTAGGTAAAGCAATTATTGCCAGAGGACCGCTATAACTTTAGTTCCATTCGAATCACTCAAATGACAGAATTTCACTGACATGCCGATTTACACAGGGCTAGTTTAACCTGGGGATATTTTTACAGACGTTTTACAAAAGGTATAAGTCCCTGTAATTTTTACTGAGGCGTTAACGTGCAGTCCGTGAAAAGTTACTGAGAGGAATGATTTGGACGAGACTAAAATGAAAGAGACCTTCTGGTAAAAATGACTTTGTCCCACCTCCTGGTGTAAAACTAATCCTGTCTGAATAGGGGTTAATTAAACAGTAACTGAAAATAAGGTAATCTACAGAAAGTGAGACCATTATTGGTTGAGTAATCAACAGAATGATAGAAAGTTGTTTGCATTTGCCCATCTTTGTGGGCATTTCAATGCCATCTTCAAAATGAGGGAATCATACTACGAACTGCTTGGCTGGTAAAAAGAATGAAGACTTCACTATAAATGTAATCGATTATTGATAAAAATAAATAAAGAAATTATACATAAATATAGTGGTTTGTCCCGTTGCATTTACTTCTTCTCATTGTGCCCATGTGTTTTTTTTTCTATGTACCATGGTTTCCTCTCATATCCCTTGAGTGACTTTTTTTGTGATGAACTGGTGTCCAGACTTGACTCCAGATGTCTGCATGAAGGTGATGGGAAATGTTCTAACTATTTGTGACCTAATGAAATAAACAGGTTTGCATAATGGATGGGCATATGGGTAAACTAATTCATATTACTTAAATTAAAGCCAAATACAGTCATATGAAAAAGTTTGGGAACCCCTCTTAATTCTTTGAATTTTTGTTTATCATTGGCTGAGCTTTCAAAGTAGCAACTTCCTTTTAATAAATGCCATGCCTTATGGAAATAGTAGTATTTCATCAGTGACATTAAATTTATTGGATTAACAGAAAATATGCATCATAACAAATTTAGACAGGTGCATACATTTGGACACCCCAACAGAGATATTACATCAACACTTAGTTGAGCCTCCTTTTGCACATATGACAGCCTCTAGACGCCTCCTGTAGCCTTTGGTGAGTGTCTGGATTCTGGATGGAGGTATTGTTGACCATTCTTCCATACAAAATCTCTCCAGTTCAGTTAAATTTGATGGCTGCCGAGCATGGACAGCCTGCTTCAAATCATCCCATAAATTTTTGATTATATTCAAGTCAGGGGACTGTGACGGCCATTCCAGAACACTGTACTTCTCTCTCTGCATGAATGCCATTGTAGATTTTGAACTGTGTTTTGGGTCATTGTCTTGTTGGAATATCCAACCCCTGCGTAACTTCAACTTTGTGACTGATGCTTGAACATTATCCTGAAGAATTTGTTGATATTGGGTTGAATTCATCCGACCCTCGACTTTAACAAGGGCCCCAGTCCCTGCACTGGCCACACAGCCCCACAGCATGATGGAACCTCCACCAAATTTGACAGGAGGTAGCAGGTGTTTTTCTTGGAAGGCGGTGTTGTTCTTCTTACGCCATGCAAAGCACTTTTTGTTATGACCAAGTAACTCAATTTTTGTCTCATCAGTCCAAAGCACTTTTTTCCAAAATGAATCTGAATTGTCTAAATGAGCATTTGCATACAACAAGTGACTGTGTTTGTGGCGTGAGTGCAGAAAGGGCTTCTTTCTCATCACCGTGTTCTTTGTGCAAATTGTGCTGAATTGTAGAACGATGTACAGATAAACCATTTACAGCAAGATGTTCTTGCAGGTCTTTGGAGGTGATCTGTGGGTTGTCTGTAACCATTCTTACAATCCTGCGCATTTGCCGCTCCTGTATTTTTCTTGGCCTGCCAGACCTGCTGGGTTTAGCAGCAACTGTGCCTGTGGCCTTCCATTTCCTGATTCCATTCCTTACAGTTGAAACTGACAGTTTAAACCTCTGAGATAGCTTTTTGTAGCCTTCCCCTAAACCATGATACTGAACAATCTTTGTTTTCAGATCTTTTGAGAGTTGCTTTGAGGATCCCATGCTGTCACTCTTCAGAGGAGAGTCAAAGGGAAGCACAACTTGCAATTTACCACCTTAAATACCTTTTCTCATGATTGGATACACGTGTCTATGACGTTCAAGGCTTAACAAACTAATCCAACCAATTTAGTGTTGCAAGTAATCAGTATTGAGCAGTTTCATGCATTCAAATTACAAGGGGACCAAAATTTTTGAACAGCCAGATTTTCACATTTGATTTAATTTCATACAACTAAATACTGCTTCACTGAAAATCTTTGTTCGGAAAACACCCCCATACTCAGATGTTCATAGGAAATAAAAGACATGCCACTGTTATCTTTTTTGTTGAAAGTAGAGTAAATTATTATGCAGGCTGAGAGGGGTTCCCAAACTTTTCCATATGACTGTGATGACGGCCATTTTCCTCACTCACAACGTTTCTATATGTAGGGAACCTTCCAGTCTGTTTATAACTGGATGCACCACAGAGTTTAAATGAATATCGTATTCTAGGTTTAACTTTTTAACTAGTAACCCACCTATGTGGTATTCCGAAAATGAAAATGGAAGTTTCAGCTGCATATGTCTCGAACAAAAGTTTTCTGAGAATGTTACACTCCCACTGGGCACTGAGGGTTCTGTGAAACATGTATACTCCATCACACATTAGGAGCTCTCTAAATTGTTAGGAAAGGTTGTCACAATAAAACCATCCACTCCACTACATATGCTCAAGGGACACTCTGTCTACTGCCATAGATGAACAGATGTGAACAAGTCAGTGGCATAGAGGTTTCGAGGAGAAATGTACATTATAAAAGAACAAATGAAAAATGAACAAAATAAAAGCTCGAGGCAACCAAAGCCACCCACCGATAGGATCTGGTCCCCTTTCCGCAATTCTCCACTGAGATCTGCTGGTCCGCCTGCAAGGATAAAGGAGATAAAGATCCCCTCTCCATCTTCACCTCCGACAATATTAAATCCCAGTCCGGTTGAGCCACGATGAATCACTACCCGTCTTGGTTCCCTGCTGGAAAAGTAAGGGGGAGAACATAGATAAAAAGTCAACGAATGTCAAGTGGCTTCTTGGGATTTTTTTGTTTCTTACAAAATATCCAAATTTCCCACCTCTTGATTCACAGTCTCTTAAATCATATGGAAAAGGGGATCATTCATTTCAACTTTTAACTTTTACTTAAGAGAACATCATGGGGATTCAGCTCAGTCTAACCTGAGGCTCTTAACACAACCAACCTAATGTATAGTTGCTGCATGTCAAACATTGCTAATAGGAAGTTACCTTGGAATGTCATCATCTCCTAGCAATCCTTTTGGGATTGGTGAGTATCTCCGTGGCGAGGTGGGAGTGAGAGCTTGAGGGTAGTCCGTGCCCAGATAATTGGAGTGCCCAATTTCATTGTCCATGTGCTGGGAATAAGCTGTGGGACAGAGTGGCACAATTAGGAGATGAAATGCAAAGTGGAGACAAAACAAGTCTGAGGCAGGGCTACGTACAGCTTGTGAGGTCTGGAGGTGCGTAGGAATCATTCAGGTAGACGTTGGTAGGCTTGGCCACCTTCAGGTAGACTACATCTGCCGTGTTTTTGAGGGCAGCCACTGCATCCTCGTGCATCACATCTTCCAAGCAGACATTATTGACCTTTGGAGACATGAAAGGCCCATTACCCAGAGGTGCCTAGTACTTTGCATTCTAACTATGAAACAGCTTTTGATAATGGAAGTCAGAAAATGGAGGTTTTGGGAAGAATATGCAGAGATACCCAGAAATCTGCTGGACCAACCAGTAGGGTTTTGTAGCAGTTCTGTCTGAGTATGCAACTATTGCGTTTCATATGCAAAATTAGTCAAAATATTGTGAACCACTTTAGAATCTTTTATTACAAATGAAAATCTCAAAATTTTTGGACGATTCCAATACTTTCTCTATACTTTGAAAGTACATAAAAATCAAAACATATTTATCATTACATACTCTGATGTTACTCTTAATAGTACGATTAAAGAATCGGAAATAATTGTGAATTCAATACTTTCTGACAGATGGGCCTAAATTTAAGACAATCCTTAAACATACAGTGTGAACTAGCCAGGCTGGCTCTGATGACATTGTTCACTGTTGGGGTCCAGTCCCTGATACATTTTGGGTCATTTTAACCTTGAAAGGGTTGTGCAATGTAACGTTTTAAAATAAGTTACACAATGCTTTGCACAGATTGACGAAGAATGTATGTGGCAAATGATTAAGATTCTTTCCTTGCTGAATATATTAATTAAGAGATCCCCTGCAGACGTTGCCTAAGATTGTCTAGAGGTGCATACAGTGAAATCAGCTGCTAGGGTATCTACTCGCTAAAACGTATTCAAGGTATGGATACTGAAAGTTCCTTTTGATTAATTTTGTAAGTTGTACCACAGTCTAGTGCTGCAGGAATTCTATATTTGAGATATAGTTGATCAAAGGATGCTTACATGTTGTTAATATAGTGATCTCCAAAGGTCCAGATTTGTAATGACTTCCATGAGCTGAATACTGGGAATTTTAAAGGTGTTTGGAATAATACAGTACATGATTATAGTTCACAGAGAAAAGCACCTCTGTCTTACAGTATTCCCTATCTTCATTCTGTACTGTAGTTTGACAAGTGATGCACAAGTTTCCTTTCCAAGGCTAACCAATCAGGGGTAGTTCCATTATCGTTTAGTTTTTTTCCATTATCTTTTTTGATACGTAACCTTTTTTCATTGCCAATGAGCAGGACTTCAAATTTAATAGGACTTTTGCTTAAGGATTTCTCAATAAATACAGGGACACTCTAATGGAGTTTAGAAGGAATTCATGTAAATAATATTCATTTTCCCAACTAAAGACAGCTGAAGTGATGATCACTTATTAGCATCTTGTCTGATGCTTAAATTTAAATGCAGTAATTATAAATCAAAGTTTGTATTGTGCTGTGACTATGACTTCTGGATACCAGAACAGTTCCGAGACAATTCATGAAAGGTTATCTAATTTAACAGGGGTGTAAGAAAGGTGATTGGGAAGTGTAATCTCCAATTAAAATTAACGTTGAACTCCGCAATCTTGGAAAATTCATCCATTAGATTTCATACAATCAAGTATGATGTGTTTGAAAGTGCTTTAAAATGAGTTTTGTCATCAAATATTATTTTGTTCTTTTCCTCCCCTTATGATTCCCATTATCTCTGATTAGTGCTGAAAACATTTGGAATCAATTGTAAAAAGCGTTGGTGATAGTGGATTACAATTTCTGGCTCTCCAAAGTAATATGAATTAGTCCAAGTGTATATTCTTTACACACAAATAGGCTGCCAAACAGATTATAGTATATTTATCCAAGTACAAATATTGGATCCAAACATACATTTACATAGGATAGTAAAATAAATAAATAAATTCCACTCTATGAAAAGCAAGACTTCTAAAAGCTAACATACTGAAGAGGAGTTTACAAAATAAAACAGCGTCAAAGGTTCTATGTACATACCTTTAACAAATTCAGCTTGAAATTGTCATTTTTTATTTTATTCTGTTAGCTTACACTAGCCCTGTATTTACAAGTGGATTCAGTAAGGCCTTATTCTGCTACAAAGGAGTCCGCTGGCCGCTTCTGTTGGGTCACATGACTTTCTTCTCTTCAGTGCAGGATGCCATACTGACTTACTGGTAATGATATCCATTGCTGCAACTAAGTTATGTTTGTGTTTTTACTGGCAGCAACAAGAAATTTTTCACACATTTGGCCATCTAATAATTTAACTTGTATGGTAAATTGCAACTAGGACTGTCATTGGATGAAAGTTTTCTGGGTAACAACTGGGCATTTAAGGGCTGGCAAAACAAAGCTGATAGGTGCAACACTGCTTGCTTATTTATCATTCTTTTTTATATCTGAAAACACTGGAATGTCCACTAAATAGTAAATAATTGCAAGGCTGGGTAATGAGAACTCTCGAGAATTACAATATCCTTTTGGAAAGGATGAACTTGATGGGCAATGAGAGCCATTTTAACATTCCTGCACTGCGTTTGATTTAAAAAGCCTTAAGCACAGTGTCTTTCCTGCCTGTAGAATATGTGTCTAAAAATAACAATTTTATATTTAATTTATATGTACTGTATATATACTGATGCCATCCATCCATCCATTATCCAACCCGCTATATCCTAACACAGGGTCACAATCCCAGCCAACACAGGGCGCAAGGCAGGAGCCAATCCTGGGCAGGGCGCCAGCTCACCGAGAGATATACTGATGCCTGACGTATGATTATTTCAACAATGTGCAGTGCCCAATGATGATGGATATTATCATTATCAATAAGAATATATTGGTAGCTTTTATCATTTTTATTAATTACAAATCTGGGAAGGGGAGGTAGATCATGGCGGTGGATGCTCATGCACACTTACCTAAGGAAGAGTAGTTAACTACGGTACATGCACATGTTGGAGAAAAGAAAAATAAAATAAAAAAGAAATCTGCACAACTATTTGGTGGGAATGGGTTTTAGTGTAACAACGGGGTTAAGACCTGCTTCTGGGTGTCTGTACAAATCTATGGAAATTAGTCCGGAATAACCTGAGGTCTGTTCATTATTTACAGAGTCTGTGCATTACTTAATTTTGTGTGAGCCTTGTGTTTCTATCTATCTATCTATCTATCTATTATATAGTGCCTTTCAAATCTATCTATCTATCTATCTATCTATCTATCTATCTATCTATCTATCTATCTATCTATCTATCTATTATATAGTGCCTTTCAAATCTATCTATCTATCTATTATATAGTGCTTTTCAAATCTATCTATCTATCTATCTATCTATGAGTACACATAAAATCAGTTCAGGTGCCTCATGATGCCTCAGCGCCCTACTAAGTGACTACATATTGGTGAATCTACGTCTTTAGCCACAGCCTCTTTATCTTTGTATTTAAAGCACTTTAGTATTAAAAAGTTTTATACCAAGCCATTATTTTTTTTTTCTTTATTCTAAAGATTGACTTATCCATATATCTGTATTTAAGATTCTTTAGCTTATTTTAAGAAATAAGAAAGTTTTTTTTAACTAACTAATTTTTGCATATGCAGTTTTTGCAGTGTGTGTTGTTTCTGAGTTCTCCTAGAGATGACTTCTGTCTTGCATATAATGCTGCAGTGACTTCAGCCCCCATGACATTGTATGGGGTTGGAAAAAAATAATGAATAAACAGATTAAAAGTACTCTATTCCTTATGATACGTGCTACATGATAATTCATTCCAATCTTAGGCCGATCCCTGTCCTCTGAGACTCCCTTTGGCGTGTGCACTTTAGTTTCTCCCTTTTCGTCTGCGTTGTGAGTTCTTCAGAGGAATGTCCTGCCACTTCTAAGCATTCATCTAGCACCCTCACATTGCCAGCCTGTCACCGAATGAACGAGCTCTCGAATCGCTGCTTCATCTAACAACTTGGGAGTGACAAGCAATTAATAATGATTCATTTCTCTCACCTTCCCCAAAGTGAGACAAACGTAGTAGGCCATGATTTTTTTTTCTTATTTCAGAAGACATATAATTAATTATTGTGTAACAAGCCTACTTCACTCCAGGCTTTTAAGTCAAGTATAAGATATCAGCTCAGCTCCTTTTTTCTTATTTGTATTTTTTTAAGGTTACATCAGCTTGCTGCTGCCCATCTGCCCTCAAGTCACTCCTTTTGAACCTACTTATGTAGCTCAGTGGACTGTAAAGCACCGGTCATCGTGTCAGCTCTGTCGCTGACCTGCTGTGTGACCTTAGCCTGCCTGGACTTCAAGTATAGAACTTAAACATTCTACTAGACATATACAACACGGGCATACTACATTTTATGAAAGTAACATTTGCTTATTCTGTTTTAAATTTGGTTCAGGAAAGTGATGGATGCTGTTTATTTAACAGGGGGCATTTAGGTAAATCTCCTTTTAGTCTACAGACACAGCCAACGTCATAGTGGACTTACCCAGCAGCCACATCTGAACGAAGATGCAACAATCGATAATTTAAGTGTGTAGTGGCTTTCTTTTCACACATCACGTGCAATAGGAGACCAGGCCTAGCATACTGGACCACCTTTATGACAGGTCAGGGCAGTTAACATAGAATGTAATTCTATCCAGTACCAGCAGAAGGCAGCAAATTCAACTTGATGACAAATTCTGAACTCTTCCTTACCATTTCATTTGATTATAGATTTATTAAGTCATTATCAAGTTCCATAATCTAAGCAGGTCTGACCAAATTAGAGCTGATAGTATAGTATGAGAAAAGAAGAGCTTGAAGAAAATCAGAATACTGCTGACAACCAATACTCCCAAGTAAATATCAAATGTATGCAGAGTATTACCGACCCCTGGGTCCTGTCTGCATTCAGTGACAGTGACAGTTATTCTTCTCATGTTTCAGAGTTGTCTGGAAGTTTAGGGGCTGTGAGCATTTCAGCATAAAGCTGCAGCCGAACAGCTTCTGGATGTCTTGTAGAGAGTAGCATTTGGTACCGAATGCTTATTTGTATGTTAACCACACTGTTTGCATCTTTGCACTTGCTGGAAGTGGTTAAACTGGGGGCTGTAGTCAATTATGGCATCCTGTGATGTAGTTTTCTCAATGAAGCATTTTAAAACTGCCTGGTCATGCCATAGATTGAAATGTGCCATCTGCCGTCCTGCCTTACACCTCAATTAAATGTAAAGACAGTGAAATTCAGGCCTTCTAAAGACTATCCCTATTTGTTGATGATCTGTTTTTTATTCGAGTTCTACTTTGATTAAACTCGGACACAGTTGCTTGAGAAAAACCTGAGTTGTGCTATCTGCGTTATAAATGCACCAGTTGCACAGTAAATATCCTCTAACAGTCAGCGTCTAGTCACAGAGGCTTAACTTATAACCGTGTTGCGTATTGTTTAGGCAAAGAATTTTTTTTAAACAATCTTATATACAACCCAGTGCATGCTGGAGTGTGAATTGTTTCTTTATCTGTATGAAAGTCCCTACTCACCTGTTGTCGTGACATTTATATATTCAGATATGTCCTGTGCATATTAAGTGATGAGTTTGGATTTCAAATGCTCATCGTGAAGAGCAACATATAAAATATTTTAATATACATATTAATATGTACTATATATATTGTACTATATATATATATTGTGGCAGATGGCCCGGACACAGACAGACAGACATCGTTTGTTCACCCAACACACTTATTTATTATATACAATATTTACTCTATACGTTACGTGCACCCCCAGTGCCACCAGCACCGATCCTCCAAAGTCCAGGCCTCACAGTCCAATTGCCTTTCTCCTGGCCGCCTCCAGTCCTCTCTCCAGCTCCGTCCTTCTTCCACCCGACTTCCGCTACTGAATGAAGGGGCGCCTTATATAGGAACCCGGATGGGCTCCAGCTGCTTCCCGGCATTCCTCCTCAGAAACGCCCCAGTGTGGCAGAAGTGCCGGCTGCGCACCTGGAAGCCCTCCGGGTGTCCCCTATCTTCTTCCCCCCAGTACTTCTTGGTGTGGCGGAACTGCTGGGCTCCAGGTTTCTTCAGGCACTGGGGCACCGCCTGGCGGTGGCCACGGGCCCCTACAGGGTTGGGCTTCCAAGCCCTCTACCCGTGGCCCCCAATACAACCAGGGCGGCCGCCCCCTCGCGGTCTGGAGGAGGCACAAGCCCTCCACCGGTCCTCCTGGGCGTCCCAGCTGGGCTCCACCCCCAGCCAGATACCACAGTATATATATATATATATATATATATATCTCATCCGGGAGGGGCTCAGAGTAGAGCCACTACTCCTCCGCATCGAGAGGAGTCAGATGAGGTGGCTCGGGCATCTGATCAGGATGCCTCCTGGATGTCTCCCTGGTTAGGTGTTCCAGGCACGTCCAACCGGTAGGAGGCCCCGGGGAAGACCCAGGACACGCTGAAGGACCATGTCACCTGGCTGGCATGGGAACACCTTGGGATTCTCCCAGAAGAGCTGGAAGAAGTGGCCGGGGAGAGGGAAGTCTGGGCCTTTCTGGTCAAGTTGCTGCCCCCGCGACTTGACCCCGGATAAGCGGAAGAGGATGGATGGATGGATGGAGATATATATATATAGACAGATAACCAGATAAAGAGATCCCAATTGAACAACTGACACAAAAATGTTTTACTTGTTCATTTCTTTATTGAGGAGAATGATTTGATACGTATTTATGTGTGGAAAAAGTATGTAAACCTCTAGCATTATCAGTTCATCAGTTCAAAATAGAATTTTTTTACATGAATGCAAAGCATTATGTTTGGCAAAAACAAATGTTGCCTTCCAGCATAAGAATCTTATCCTATCTGTAAAACAAGATGTTGGTACTACAGGGTAAGCCAAATGAAGTACCACATTTCTCAAGGTCATTGCACGAGTTAAGAGGTAGTCGAGTGAGTTGAGGTGGGGGTCCTTTGATAGGCGATCCCTTGTAGTTTTCAATGGGCAACATGCCTTGGACTGGTGTGCACCATGCTTTCACTGTCGATGCGTTCTTCAAAAACAATGAATCCATCATCACTACGCAATGTGCCTTCCGTACGCACTTCTGCATTAAATAGAAAATCTCCAGGCCATTCTCGGAATGTATGAACTTCTGAAAACATCCAAGTTGTAAGGGCATCAATTTTGCAGTCTCCTAGATGTTCAGTGCACAAACATGCTTCTGCCTTAGGCATTTCCAACATGTCTTTGAGTAGGATTTTGCTTCTCGCAACTGAAAGAGGGCACCGTGGTGGATGTTTGCCGACTTGCAGACCAACCACAAGAGTTACCTGGTAGGTAACCACCCATACAGTCAGATTGTGATTCAGACAACGAATGCCATGAATGTAATTACCTCGATCGATGTTGTCAAATAAACTAACCACACGCCGTGGCACAACGTAAAGAGGCTTCGCCTCTGACGCTGACGTCCAAGGTTTGATTCCCAGAGAGGGGGTGCAGTGAGTGTGTACGCCTGATGAGCCCAGAATTAGGGCAAAACACGTGTCGCATACTCTTTGCATTATTTGACAGTAAAACTATTCAACATATATATATATATATATATTGTGGCAGATGGCCAGTGGTCCTGCCCAGCAATACCTACTCTGGGCCACGAGAGGGCAGCTGCCCTGTTCTGCGTATGGGCCACGGGAGCAAAGCTTGGAAGCTCAACCCGGTTGGAGCCTGTGGTCACCGCCAGGGGGCGCCCGGATATTTGTGGAGCCCTGGAAGGCAGTGCTTCCGCCACACCAGGAAGTGTTGCTGGACCAGGGATGGTGTACGCCCAGAGTGCTTCCAGGTGCAAGGGCACTGGGGAGTGCTGCCAGAAGTTCGTCATCAAACACCTTGAGCACATCCGGGGAAGAGGCTGCCTCGCTCCATTCCAGGAGCCGGAATCGGGTGGAAGTGGTCAGAGCTTGCCTGGAGGCGATAGGGAGAAGGAGGAAGTTTAAAGGACTGTGTTGGTGATTACTGCACTGTGGCTTGGGTTTGTAAATAGGGGTTGCAATTAAAGCGAGCGTGTTTAGACGTTCCGTGTCTGCCTGTGTGTGTCGGGTTTGAATGGATATGAAGAGAATACAGGCTTGACCAGACTTATGACAATGAAATTTAAAGTAAGTCAGTGTAAGGTATTACATGTAGGAAGTGGAAATGTTAGATTTGAACACACAATGGGAGGTTTTAAATTTGAAAGTACCCCTCATGAGAAGGGCCTTGGAGTCATAGTGGAGGTTATGCTTATGTTATATCACACACTAAGGAGGCCTCACCTGGAGTAATGTGTACAGGTTTGGTCTCCATATTACAAAAAAATGTAGCAGCGCTAGAGAAAATCCAAAGAACAGCAACTAGGCTGATTCAAGGACTGAGTGGTATGAACTAAGAATAAAGATTAAAGGAGCTGAACCTTTTTAGTTTAAGCAAATATAGATTGAGCATTGACAAGACTAAAGTGTTTAAAATTGTGAAAGAAATTATTAAGGCGGATATCAATTACTACTTTAAATTAAGTTCTACAACAAGAAAAGGAAGATACAGATGGAAATTTGTTAAGAGTAAAATTCTCACAAACATTAGAAAGTTTTCCTTCACATAGACAACTATAGGACTAAACTACCAAATAGTGCAATAGAGAGTAGGACTTTAGGGACATTCAAATCTCAAAAAATAAAGGATTCCCGATTACAAAACTAGGAATCACAAGGGATGTCAGATGACATAATTCTACTTTGACTTTTCAGTGCAGTGTTGAAGTATCGTCAGCTTGTCGCCTTCTGACGGCCAATAATAACGTGCGCCTTGATGGCACTGGTGGTGCCTGTACGACTTAAGTTACAATCCGACCTGTTTGACTGATATCTGCTGTCCCTGACACGTTGTGATTATGTAATTAAAAGCCCCTTTCTTAAAATTCACGTAGTGCGACATAATGCTTTAGTTTAACATCTTTTTTGAAGGATGATGTATCCTAAAACACTTGGGAAAAGCTAATGATTAAGTATTGTTAATTAATAATAACGACTAACTGATTAACCTATTATGAAGTGTTTAAAACAAGTAATCTTATTAATTAGAGCAATGGTTTCCAGACTCTATCCTGGGGACCCAGCTGTGACTGCAGGTTTTTGTTCCAACCAACTTCCATTTTTCATTGGACTCAGCCTAATTAAGTGAGTTGTTATTTCCCAGTTTCTGTGTTTTGGAGTCAATGTTGAAATTACAAACTAAGTTGGTAACTGGTAGATTTTTATAAAAATGTAATAAGCAGTTATATGAGGAATATGTAGTTTTTTTAAGTAACAGTATTTTCAAGCTAATTTTAATTCTGCTTTTCCAGGTGCTCCGGTTATTTAATTGATTATTTACTAATCAGTGAGTCTGACACTGAAGTCGTTGCTGCTTTAAATCATCCTGGGTGTCTGCTGTGCTGGTGGTTCATGGTCACTATTAGGTTTAAATGAATGGAGCAAACTACACAGGAAAAGGAGACAATAATAGGAAAACAACAAAAAAGACTTTAGCATTTATAGCTTTAGAAAAAAACAGATAGTAATATTTGTAAATGTCTTGTAAATGTAAAAACCATACTGTTGTGTTTTTCTGAATGCAGAATAAGAGAAGAGTAAAAAATGACTAGCTGATTAAATGAGATCAGTTGTTATCGATTATTATCACCGATTGTGAATCTGGTTGGAACAAAAACCTGCAGCCACAAGGGGTCCCCAGGACTGAGTTTGGGAACCGCTGGATTAGATGATTAATTTCAATTTGTGTTGGGAAATTTAATTGCCTTGCTACATTGCAATGCCTAATACAGACTTGGAGTCCTGTTTTTTATTTAAATAGCCACACGATGGCAGAATTTAAGCTACAAATCAGAGAGTAATTCATTTAGAAGCTGAATAGAAGCTTTGAGTGAACAGGAAGAATACCTAAATGTAACTTAGTTCTCTAACAACTGTCAGTTATGCATGAGACGTAGCTGTAAATACAAGTCACAAGGCTGCTAGAATAGCATGACTCTTATACATTTGAACATAATATTGATGGTGAGGGCCCAGAGCATTTTGATAAAGGCAAATAACTTCTTACTTAACTTACTTAATTCTTACTTTGTCTTTTTTCCCTTTCTTCAACATGTAAAGCATTTTGAGCTACACTATTTGTATGAAAATGTGCTATATAAATAAATGTTGTTGTTGTTTCAAGGCCAGAAAAAAAGAGAAAATTCATCCTTTGCAAAATACTGAGACCGCTTTAGTCTTGGTCTTGATCTTGTTCTGCCGTTCCGCAAGAGGACACAACACAAGAAATAAATGTCATGAATCCCTTGTACACTTGCAGTTGAGTTGGTGCAACACAAAAGGGCTACTGAAGCTGAACTTACCGCTAGGATCTTGTCTCCAATCTGTAGTCGGCCATCTTTGTGTGCTGCACCTCCATCGATGATTTTGGTCACGTAGATGCTGTTGTCTCCGGGAATATGTTGGTTTCCCACTCCTCCCGCAATGCTGAAGCCCAGACCTTTACAAGAAAAATGAATAAATCACCAAATCGATAAATAGCCAGAATCCCATGAAGGGCATACACCTGCAACATGAAATACCTCATTTCTCATTTAACTTCTTCCCACCAACCCAGCTTTCACCTTATACACTCACCTTTGGGTCCCTTGATTAACTTGATCTCTGTGATTTTCTCAGCAATGGGTTTCCGCCTCATGATGTAGAGCCTCACAATGGCACCCGCCTCTTTCAATGCCTCCACAGCCATGCTGTGAGTAACCTCACGAACATCCACATCGTTCACAAACAGTATGCTGTCGTTTACCCTGTGTTCAGGAAGATACAACTATTAGCAAAGAACAGGTTGCATTTATACTAAATGTGAAAGATCAGGAGCAAGGAAGGGTTTGGTGTTGGGGGGGAAGAAGGCCATAACTTTATGAGTTATGGCTGCAAATACTTTAGAGCCCAATTATCAATGCATGACTCAATTATATTAAATCACAGGAGCAAGCTTGTTGTCCAAACATTCTACTACTTGTCTCAAAAGGTCTTCAAGATATCTGAAGAGAGTTGTGGAAAGGACACTAAGCAGTGAAATAAGCCATGGAAATGAGAATGAGAGTGCTCACCACCCACTTTACAGGAGTAGAAGCCAGGAGACCACTTTAATTGTTTCCTTTAGTTACATTCAGGAGTTTGCTGCAGTTTGTGACCTTTCTTCTGAGTAGAATGAGGCAACCTCTACAAAATGTCCTTAAGTCTCCAAGGCTGGGCTTTTCATGGGCAAATCAGTTTAACTGATTAAACTTTTGACTTTCCACTTGGGGCTATCGTTCATGAATATCTTCTCCTTTTAGGCTTTTCTCATGATCTGCCTATACTTAATGCTGTCTATCTTTCTCTTGCTTTTTATAAGCGTTTATCTCCTAGCTCCCTTAAACCATCCTCAGAACATGCTTTCATCTTGTTTTAGCGTGTAAATAGTGACATAAGTTTGATGTACTGTACAAAGGCTTTGAAATTGGACCAAAACTTTATGTAATAGCATCCCAAGACAACAATTCTACCATAATTCACCGTGTGAAGCTTCTCCAGCTGTGGCTTCCTTGTCATCTTCACATACATGCAATATTTATGGAGTCTTCTTCAGCAGCTAGAATAGTTTGCTTAAAACACAGTATGTTCCTATCCTGCTGCTGGGATAGGCTTGGGCCCATGCAGCTCTGACAGGGATTAACTGATTTCGTAATGGATGAACGAATAGATAAAATTATTTGTAAAGCAATGTCTAATACATTTCTTGCCAGCATATGTCCTTTATGTGATGAGCGTACTCTGTTGTTGCCAACAGTAAGTTGTAATTGGCTGCAAGTCAAACGTATATATATATTCTTTTGGCAAATTATTTAAAAAGAGCACTCTCTGTCCACCAGAAATCCCAGCTAACTGTAATTTTATGGCATCTTTGAATTGTTTTTATTGCTTATCTTAGCTTGTAGTATCATAGCTTCCTGTGCCCATGAGTACACAGGACCCTCTACTAGATCTTCATGTTTCTCAAAGTCATCAGTCAAGTCAGTCCATCACAAATATTTCAGTGAGTCGGTGATTCATTAGAGGAGGAGACTGCTGGTGCTTAAGGAGAAGTGCATTTAAGATGGAATTCAGGAAGCCCTACCTTTCACAGAAAGCTGTTGGGATCTGGACCAAACTATGGAGCCACGCATTTAACATGGAAATCTTGACAACTTTTAACAAGTAGCTGCATGAGATACTGGAAGAACTGCTCCATTGGCAAGTCTTGAAAATTTCACAAGGAATTTAACAAGACTGGGATTACAGAAAGACGCATGACTTGTATCCATAAGTCATAGGAATGAGAGGTATAGTTCTTTAATGTTGCCTTCTTATAGGACAGAGAGCAATTATTTGAGAAAAATGTTCCTGGACCATCAATGATACAACACAACCATTGGAGGCCTATCATGCTCTAATGTGAGGGCAGAGTGGTGTTGTTGAATGCTCAAAGGCATTGCAGCTCATCATGGCATCTTTATTTCCAGGTTCAAAGAAAATCCATTCTCACATGAAGTGCACTCATTCCTCAGGCATTCATTATTGGGATTTATTTTCTTCAGCTTGTCAGGAAGAGATGTTTAAAAAGAGAAAAAAAAAGAAAAGGTGTCAACTATAAGAGCTTCCTGAAAAGCCACTTTACCTGAGCCTCCCATCCTGTGCTGCTGCTCCACCTGGGATAATTTTGGTAATGAAGATACTTGGGTCATCCCCAATATGGGGGTTATCTGTGCCCCCTGCGATACTGAACCCCAGGCCGGAGTTACCCTGGAAAATAAGGAAAGCATTAGAGTTGGCATAACTCAGATTAAAAAGGGTTACACGTGTGTAAAGGTAATGGCAACCAATCAACATCTTAAGAGGTGGGTAAATGCCTTAAGTCAGACCAGTCACAGGGGGTCAGTACCACCCAGTGAACACAGTCGCCCTGTCTAAACCAGCTTAGGCAAGAACAGCCTTGTCAAGTATTACGGGTGACTACACTTAGTCAAACAGGTAGGCACTGCCACCTGGTGAGGCCATTTACAAGAAGGTAGTTACATATTGGACATTGCTGCAGGCTGGCACAACTCGGTCAAACAAGTAAAAGAGGATACGTTCAACCTCTAAAACAGGGAAATGCAACTTGGGAAACATTAGCTTGGTGACATGGTGGTGAGGACATGATGTCCTACCAGTCATACCTGGTGAATGCACATAGAAAAGGGCATTGCAAACCAGACAAAATGGTTGTAGCCAGGCAGAGAAAACCTGTTAATGGGATCAAAGGCAGGTATAGTGACCTTATAAAAACAGTCTCATCTGAGTGAACACTGGACTGCCACAAATTCAACCTGGCATACCCAGGTGGGCAAAACAGTCCTGCCTCCTGCCAGACCATCAATAGCGTAACAGGTGGGTACAGCTACCCTGTCTCAGGGCAGCATCATCTGGTCAATGCAGCTCTCCAGTTTCAGCCAATCAGATCAATGCCACCAAGTCAGTGTTGTTACTGTTGGGAACAGCCACCAGATTACACCGACAGGTAGCTAGTCATTATTGTACCAGATCAGTAAAGTCACAGGAGATACAGTCAGCATTTTTAATGTAGTCACATGTGAGTATAGAAGGAAGGCGGTGAAGTTAGCCATCATCTCACAGGCCCATTGGGGCAAAGATCAGCTGACAGTCACCTAAACTATCTTATAACAGATGGCCGCTGCCACTTTGTAAATGAGGTCACACCCATATTTTCCCAATAGTTCTGAGCCTTTGGCATAGGACATTATGAGAAGACAACCAGCTGTCACTCAGGTGGGCCCAAAAGGGCATCTACCAGAAATGGAAGCTTACAGTGCAATAAAGAGGAGTGTGAAAGCCATCAGTTAAGTCAATCCATCAGATTATTGTTTCAGTGAGTCAGTGATTCATCAGAGGAGGACACTGCTGGTACAAATCCCTCGGTCTGACAGACTTCTCTCACTTCAACGAGTTCCAAAAATGAGAAGACAATCTCCAAAAAAAAAAAAAAGGTTTGTCTAATCTCTTTTACACCTACCCTTTCTAGTGTGATTTCTTCATATTCCACCTCACCATCTGTGCCATTTACCTGAAAAAAAAAAAAAGATGTCAATAAGAAATTCTGACTACTTTTTAGTGAAGATGCTGCACAAAGGTGGGGGGTGAGAGAGTTCAGGGCTAAAAACGTCAGGATAAGTGACATCATTTAGTGACCTTCTTTGCATTTTGCCTGGCCGCTGTGGCATTTCGGACCTCCTCCTCCTCCTGCAGCTGTCGTCACAGGGTCTCGACTACAGGGGCTGTCTGCTTAGCTGGTCACTCGAGGTACAGTAATTACATGCAGAGGGCAGAAAGGCCCAGAACTGAAGCAGGAGCGGAGCCAACAGCATCACCGCAAACACACAGCAACGCATGCAAGGACACAGAAGAGAGCGAGACACACAAGGTGCAGAAGTACAGTGACACAGTGAGAAGGCTCCAACAGCGGTCAGGGTTCAGTCGGGTGGGTGCTTTCCATTCTAACATTGATCTTCACTATGATGGCAAGGTTTTCATACTCTAGACTGAGAAAGGCGCAATATTAAACAGACATTGATGTTGGCTTCTTAAACTAATGAGACAAGGGCAATTTTTAGCTTTCTTTATTTGTATCATAATGCCAAGGAGTTCCTTAACAGAGGTGTGTCCACGTGACAGTGACCACAGGGCAGGAATGCAGAGGCTTCTGTTTTAGTAATCCGCCAATGTCATTTCATATACAGTACATGACTGGGGGTGAGATGAGCGTGGAGATGACCTTTACATTTTGGTTGGAATCTCTCTTTTTCTCTGGATGGGGTGATCATCACTAAAACTAAAATGTGTTTGCTTTTATCTGTTTCCTGGCCTTGTGCTCTGCAATTCTGGCTGCTTCTTGGACATAACGGGATCTTTAAAATCAGTTTGTGCTCGTGCACGGCATGACGGGGGCTTTATAAAATCACAACTCTGTGTGAGCAGCAGCATCAGTCTCCTTACATTTATTTTGCGTTTTGTGATAATGGGAGTGGGGCTGGCTATGTAATCAAAAGGTTAGTATGAATATAGAAACATTTTCTGTATAATTTTAACACTTTCCTTATTTCAAATTTTGAGTTAGGGTTCACTTCCAAGCACTTAAAGGCTGATTTGGAATACCTTTGCACATATTCCTATTATGCTTACCATTTAAATGCATCTTTCTTCCTAAGAACTTTGAGAGTCAATTGATACAAAAGGTGCTATATAAAAGAAAGATTTATTAACAAAAAGGTTTCTGTTTGCTATTTTGATTTTAATTTGAGCTTTCCTTTAGTGCCTTGAGCAACTATAAGGTTAAAATGTACAATAAGGGGGTGAAGTTTTACTAAGCTTCCTTCATTGCAGCTTTGAATTGCTGTTAGCCTGAATAGCACCGACTGGCAAAACATTTTCATCCGTTTCCTCAGCTTTTCTGTACATTTAATTATAATGCATTTTCCTTGTTTTGAGCTTTGCGACGCAGTAAGCTTGAAAGTTGCTATATAAAATAAGAACTGGTAAACTGTAAATGCTTTGAAACATTTCTTTCCTGTCTTTAAATCTCTACGATGCTGTTAGCCTGCAAGGTGCCATATAAAATACGGGCAATGTTTGTTTTTTCTGTTCAGATTTCTCAGTTAATGTTAACTCAAAAGTTGCTATATAACATTAATTTGTGATTGTCAGTGCGTTTAATTAAATCCATATTTCAGTTATTTTTTTTTTTACATTTAAATGTAATACATTTTTCCTGACACAGCCACCTTTAAAGGGGTGCAAAATGAAATAAATACTGATTGACAATGCATGTTATTTTTTCCTGCTGAGATTCTATGGTAGTATATAAGGTAACACAATGCATTTAGATTTTCCATCTTCACGTTTATGTTAATTTGAACGATGCTGTATAAAATAATGATGGTCTGACCACACATTTTCATATCTTCACTTTATCAGCTTTTTCTTTTGGCATTTTCCTGCCGTTACTTTGGAGGGTGCATCACCATAAAGTCAGTCTATTGCAATTATTACTACGCTACTCACTACAAGGACACTGCGATGCTCTCTACGGGCAGACTAGAGGGTCCTGCCCAAGATCAGAAGGGATACAGAGACACGGGGGAAGTTCCTTCAGAGTCCCCTCAGTGCAAAAGGTGGCAATTTCCACCAGCACTTTTAGTTTCACTGAGCGTAACTTCATGGCTGCTGTGGCTCTGCAGTTTTCAAACAAAATCATCACCAGGAGCTTCTGAAGGAACACGCAGATACATTGGTTTGGACAAATAAACAACGAAAAGGCAGTTAAGTGACACAATACTGCAGACAGACTAACAGATACATTATTTGAAAACATAAATATTTCTTACGTATGGTGGGGCGTCTATTGAGTCTGTATTAACAATCACAGGTGGAGAGTTTGCCTACAATAAATACATAGATAAGTATATATATATATATATATAGAGAGAGATAGAGATATACTGTATATATAGATAGAGAGATATATGGATAGATCAAATAGAACACACTGCACTCCTTGCCATGCCTGACACTCAAAAGCAAAGCAAGTCTGTCAAACTGCATCAGATAGCCAGGTGTGCAATCCCATGGTGAAGTCTGGCTGGGCAACTGGCAACTCCTAAGGGGACGCTCGGCTCAGCTCGGCTCTCCCTTTTTAGCACACATCATGGCCAAACAGCAGTTATCCCACTGCTACTCCTGACAGAGTGAATCAGGCTCATGCTCCTAACTCACAGCTACTCGTGAAAAGCCTCTCACCGTCTCAACGCTCCGATGACTACAATGAGGTCCGGCTAAGCACATGCAGCATGGCACAGATCAACTCAAGGGGACACATGTCCGCAGCCGATTTAGAGGGCGCAGTTCCCAGTCAAGCCCCTGAGAGTAGGAGCAGAGGGTGGGTGACTTAAGATGGAGTCCTTGGCAAGCTTTTTTGTTCTGCAAGGAGCTCCATGTCTGAAAGTAACTTCATGCAGTGACTTAATAAATCTCGCCCGCCCAACTTCACATATTGATTCTACTGGCACACCCTAGACTGGCATAGTATTGTTAAACACAAAACACTTCAGTCTCCCAGTATAGCTGGGCTTACAAAACCTGAGGAGCCACTCATTTGGAACCAGCATTATGGAAAGAATAATCATGAGTGATGAGGCAAAAAGAGCAGTGGCCAGCATGCGACGTTTATCAGTCACCAAACTGAACCACTGAAATTACAGGAAGATTGTAAGTTTGGAATGAAAAGGTAGGAAGAGGCACCAGGAGGGTGGCCATAGAAGAAAAAGGCCAGGAGACTCTGGTGTAGCTGGGCTGTTATGCTCTTTTTACTCTCGAGTCATTAGCCTTTTACTACACAGTTTAAACCAAAACTCCAATCCCTACTACCTCTCCTCATCTGGTTTACAGATCACAGTCAGTTTTTATTAAAAAAAAAAAGCAGACACTGAAGTGTTGATCCTATGGGGAAAAAATGAGACACTTCTCAGGGTCAGGCAGATGTCCCCCTTTGGGCTGGGCAATGATTCTTCCAGAAGTTCATCTACGGAATCCTCGTTATGACTTTTACTTCCTCTAATATCAGTTTCAATTGTCTTGTAGTCGCTCCACAAGAGGCCACGATCAACTGCAGTGGGTCTGCCCTGAGGACCTCACTAAACCATCCGGTGGGCAGTAGCGAAGGATGGTGTGTACAAAGATAATCAGTGTGAGCTTACGACCTGCACTTACCTGGAATCCCTCATTTGGAGGAAACAATCAAAATCTCTAGTCCCCAAGAGCTTACCCACGCGTCCTGGCACCAGGTTTACACACATTGATCCATTCAGTGTGCAGCCCCGGATGTCTAAGGGCATCACAGACCAGTTATTGCTCAATCCCATAAGCAGCTTATGCACGATAGGCCTCTTGGAATTTTCCTTCTGCTACGCATAGCTGGGAATACAACCCCCTGAAGTCTGTCACTGCCCCGTCTCTTTGCCCCCTGTGAAGACCTTATCTGTAAATAGGTGAGACTACGGGTGTTTCAAAACGGGTTACATTTTTATAATAGCAGAAAAGCAAATCCTTGGATTTGGAATCAATGAATAGTGAGGCGTTATCTTTAATAAAACAATTTTAAAAATTGTTCAATTAGATTTGAAAAAAATCTGGAAATTACTCTTATGGTGTCAGGTGTGGGATTCCTACAGCCTAGCCCAGGTGAAACTATCTTAGTGCATCATATCTCAGCACATGGTGTCCCTTGAATTCTGAAAATAGCCAATGCTTTCTGCCCAACTACAAAGCACAGTGTTGCTCTACACTGACAGGTCATTGTTGTGATCTGGGGTCTACAGAGAAGTGCCACCACACTGAAGTAAGAATAGCAACAAAAAAACATAATAAACAAGCAAAATCAGCTAATAGAAGGTGCCCTTGACAACCACCTTGGCCCATCCTGCTTTTCACCTTAATCAGCAAAGATCAAACCCCTAAATTCATGAATTCATTATTAAAACGTTGGAGCTCATTACTCTTTCAACATAGTTAACCACTTAACAAGTTGCAGCGTCTCAGCGTCGTGTGCACTGAATGTCACTTATGGAGTGCGTGGACCAACGGGGCACATACAGCAGCCCTAACCCGACACAGACAGGCAGGACACAAATTTCTCCATACAGCACACTTTTATTTACAGGTGGGGAAGTGCGTTCTTCACTCCCCACAAGAGCACAATGTCCATAAGACCAAAGGACAGTCCTTTTCCTTTCTTTTCTTTCTCTCTGCCTCTCCTGGCAAGCTTCATCCACCTCCTCCCAACTCTGGCTCCTCGAATGGAGTGAGGCGACTCCTTTTATTCAGTCCCTGGGAGTGCTGCAGGTGGCTCATCACCGTTAACTGGAATCACTCCCAGGTGTGGTGAAAGTCCACTGTAGGGCTCTGCAGCTCCCCCTAGTAGCCCCCACAGAATCCAGCAAGGGCTGTACCAAACTTCAACTCCCAGCATGCCCTGCAGGAATCTGTGGTGCCACAGCCGCCCTGGAGGGTTGCCCTCTAGTGTCTCGCAGATGCTCTTTCCCCTGGTCCTTCCATTCAGCTGCCATCCTGGCTGAGTAATGGCTGAGCCGCCCGTCACAAGTGATGTCCAAACCAATCGTATGTTCTTTTACAACAGCATTCTGGACTTTACCAACAGGACACCTAAACCTTTCTATGTGCATTTCAGCTTGCAGGGTGGGAGAAGTTTGACCTCAAAATGATTGCTGCTCATTTTCATCTGAAGGAGCCCAAGTGTATCAATAGAGAGGACTGTTTGGCAACAAACACATTTTAAATAAAGATACTGTAAACCAAAAACGGCAATTCGACAATCACTACAAATCCTTCAACTTCAATTGACATTTGTTAATTTAAGTTTTAAAAATAAGAAACTTAAAATGATTCACCTTCTCTACATACCCATGTAAAAACAAAAAAAGACCCTGCTAACCTTCCACACAAAAAAATCAGTGTTGGCACATTATTGCAATAACTCAAAATATCACACTGCATTATATTTTGAAATGTAAGAAGTAACGAATTAACAATGTTTGATGGCTTCCAGTGTGGGTGAGTTATCTGGAATTAACAAAAGTATTGTAATTCACTTTGGTGATTTAGTTTGTGTTTTTTGTCTTGAAGGTAAAGCACAGCACCTCATCAAGCCTATTGTGAGAATGAAAGAAAATGTCAAATGAAGGTAGGATAAATGTGTACTGGTGAGCAGTAAGCCTTTGATCTTCTTTTTTAAACTGTTTACAATCAGCAAAATTTCTTTTCAAGTATAATGTTAACTGGGAAGAGCGTTTATAACATTAAGGGCAATGCTAATGTTGCAACTATTGCAGCATGAAAAATGATAAGTGACCAAGATGCCCTAAAATTGTTTTATGGAACAAACAAATAAACATTAATAAATAAATAAATAAATAAAGGTAAAACAAATTATTTGCAGTTCTTCTGTGTATAATTAAACAGGTTTTGTCCCCTTGTCCCACAGGTGGAGGACTTGTTCTTTTATTACCAGCCATACCAACGTTCTCCTGCCCATAATCCTCTCCCACTTGTCATATTAATTCCTTCTGCTTCCTTCAGCTTTCTTTCTCTTGACATTTCCTTTTTCTTAATCTGACCATACAACATATGTCATCCCTGCCAGGGTCTGTGTCTCTCTTTAGTTGGCATTTTGTTTTATCTTACTTGCATGCAATTAATTTACTGTGGCCACCATAACAAATAATAAAGTGATTACTTTTCTACCACATTTTCAGTCACATAATGGTAATCTCCTGATGAGGAGATAAACAACAGGTAGGCAACCAGATAGATAGACATGAAAGGCACTATATATATAGATAGATAGATAGATAGATAGATAGATAGATAGATAGATAGATAGATATGAATGGCACTATATAATAGATAGATAGATAGATAGATAGATAGATAGATAGATAGATAGATAGATAGATAATCCTTGCTGTCAGGCATTTCAGTGCTTCCTCCCTGGGCACTCATCAAGTTTATTTAAAATACCATTTTGACATATCTGAACAATATACATCTATTTATTTAGACATCAATTGATCGATTGATTGATTGGTTATTATTTGTCCTACGAGTACTTATTCTTGTTCTTATGTTTCTGCTACAGTATGCATCTGAATTCCTCCTTGGGATTAATAAAGTCTATCTAATCTTATCTAGATAGATAAGGCACCATATTAGAACATTACATTAGAACATTAGAAAATTGTGACATGAGCAGGCCATTCAGACCAATAAGCTCATCCATCCTATTCCCCTAGTTTGCCCTAAATAACATCAAGTTGAGATCTGAAGGTCAATAAAATCCTGCTCTCCACCACACTACTTAGTCGTTTTTTCCATGTGTTTATGGTTACTTGTGTAAAGAAGAGCTTTCTTATATTTGTATGTCATCTGCCCTTAACAAGTTTCCAGTTGTGTCGCTGTATTCTTGTTGCAGAATTATTTTAAAGTAACAGCTGGGATCCACTTTACTAATGTCTTCCATAATTTTAAACACTTCAGTCATATCCCCTCTTAATCTTGGTTTTCTTAAACTAAATGGTTCAACTCCCTTAATCTCTCCTCATAGCTCCTAACTCTTAGTCCTGGAATCAGCCGAGTTGTTCTCTTGTTGACTTTCTCCAGTGCTTCTATGTCAAACTGCCCACAGTACTCCAGATAAGACCTCATTAGTGTGGTGTATAACTTAAATATAGCCTCCCTTGAATTGTACTCAACACCTCGTGATATATAACCTCCACTGGAGTTTCTGTAATGCTGCTATGTCTTTTTTGTAGCCTGGAGACCATAACTGCACACAGTACTCCAGATGAGACCTTGCCAGTTCGTTATATAACTCAAGCATAACTTCCCTTGACTTGTATTCCACACATTGTGCTATATAACATCCTATTAGCTTTCTTGATCACATCTGTCCACTTTGACTCCTAGGTCCTTCTCATTAGGTTTTCTTTCAAGTTTCTCCCTCTCCTTCTCCTGTTGTGTGTTCAAATCTAACCTTTTTACTTCCTACATGTAATACTTCATATTTACTTACATTACATTTCAGTCAGTCAGTCAGTCAGTCATTATCCAACCCTCTATATCCTAACACAGGGTCATAAGGGTCTGCTGGGGCCAATCCCAGCCAATACAGGACGCAAGGCAGGAACAAATCCCTGGGCAGAGCACATCTGCTACAAATCTGCTCAAGCCTGTATATTGTCCAGGTCCTTTATAACAATTTAGCTGATTCTACATTATCTGCCATGCCACCTAGTTTGGATCATCTGCACACTTAACCAACCTACTAGTTATATTCTTGTCCAGATTGTTTAAGTATATTAAAAAGAGCCGTGTCTCCCGCACTTTTAACATCACCAAATCCTGAGAAAGTTCCTCATACCATTACCCTTTGTCTCCTGTATTTGAACAGATTTTGTACCCAACTACATAGCATGCACTGAATTCACACTTCTTTTAGTTTGATCACTAATGTCTCATGTGTTACCTGACCCAACGCCTTCTGAAAATCAAGATAAATAATATCACCCATCTGATTGTATTCTTTGGCTGCTTCCTCATAGAATTCCAACTTATTAGTAAAATATGACATTGCCCATCTGAACTCATGTTGAGTACTTGCTAAAGCCCTCTTCTGGACATGTGCTGCTCAATCTTTTCCTTAATAATTTCTTTCATTAATTTAGCTGGGATGCACATTATGCTTACTGACTTATATTTACTTGAATCAGCCCTATCTCCTTTTTTATACACTGATACGTAATATATAAAATCATAAATAGACAGATAGATAAGGCACTAGGTAATCATATATACTTTATTTGTTCCAAAGGTAAATTGAAAGTTTATCATTTTAATGTTTATATTAAATGTGTCACTGTAGTCTGTATACTCTACAGGTTTTGCTCTCATACAGCTTGCTTTTGAAATACTCTTTTTTTGTACCATGCATATTTTATTTCTATGTATTATTATTATATTATTTTTGTATTCATTATGTCTTTTGCTTTAACTATTGTGCTATATCAGTCTGTAAGAAAGTGTTTCCTTGGATGCAAGGAGAAAAGCTGAGAAAGTTTTGTTCCTAGGGCTTTTCTAGCATGAGAGGTGAAGCACCTAGTTAAACTCTGATTATTGTTACAAAACAATTATTTTAAAGTTAAAAAGTGTTAGAACTGCATCAACACAGAACCCCAGGCATGCTGAAGCAACACAACTACTGACCTGGTCAACCCTGGGGCTTTTGAAACGATTTCCTCCATAACCTTCCACCAATTTCTCCTCCATAACTCTCCAAACTTCTGCTCACTCCAACAGCATCTGGAGAAGACAACAGCTGGAGCACCAAGAGCACCTTGGCTAACTGCTCTGCTCATCTCTGTCAAATTTTATCGTGCGCCTCCCAGCAGCGTCTTACTGTGGATTTGTATGCCGTGATTGGCTTGTATAGCTGTTGTGGTTATTTTGTTGCTGCTTTGGTTTTGAGGCTGCACTGTTAGTGGAACAACTTTTGTCAGCTGGACAATTGCCAGCTTACACTCACTCCTGGATGCAGAGCACACTCTTTTGTGTCAAATAGGACATATTGCCACTTAATGGCAAGGGCTCACTGTGTTCTCAAAAATTACAGTCATTGGCAGTTATGAACAGGAGAAATATTAAAGTATCACATCTTTAACAGACTAATTAAACTTAACTGACAGGCACTCCATCCAGTTATAAAATACAATAAGCTTAGTCCTTATTTATATTACAGTACATACTGTATATTATCCTTCAGGTATTTCTTTCCACCTCTTTACACACTTATCTTTGTTTCTCTTGATCCTAAGTTACACTTTTTCCATCCAACCACACCTTTCCTATCTCACTTTTTATTTTTGTATTTCACCTTGTCAAACTGTACATTTTTCCATCTGCCACATTATTTGTAAAAGTTAACAAACTGGTATACTGTGGGCATCATGATAGCTCTGTGACACATACCGTGGAATAAAATGCAACACGGTATACAAAACCCTTTCACTTTAAGGGAGATGAACCAAATAGGTCACTCATAGGTATTTTGTCTTCCAAGCCTGGATCCTCCTAAGCCACCAGTCAGTTAAACAACAACCCTGGGATGCCTGGAGAGCCTAGGTCACTCCAGACAGCACAGGGCACCAGGCTGAAAACAATCCTGGATAAAATGCCAGTTTAACATCATGCCACTCTCATAGAGTCATGGGTTTGATCAGAAACATGCACACCAGTAGGTCACTAGTAGGAGGTCATTTTGTGAGGCTTCTGCAGTGTTCCTAATGTTCCCCCTTGCACAAAGGAGCAGCTACGCAGATGTTGTCCTCTCCTAGTAAAATGGCCCATCTCCTGCACACATGTAGTTGCTGAAGAAAGGCAATTAACAGAAGACACATCAAACATGAGACAAAAGCAGCAGTCAACATCTTATATTTACAGTGAGCTGTAAAGGAACTCAACATTTCTGGGAGATCAGCTTTCCGCAGTTGTGTGAGATCTCTCACAATGACTTTTTGCTTCAAATCCTATTGGCAGGCATTACACCGATGTTACTTTGCTAGCTTGACTAGTTTCTCATTCTATGTGTTATAATCCTGTCAGCTGTAATGATAATACATTATTCATGATTTCATAAGATGCATGACCCCCTCAGCAAAGTTGCTTGCAACTTTCTGTTGTTTTTTTCTTTCTTTAATTATTCTTTTGCTTTTTCCTTTAACTGTGTTTATGTGTGGGTTTCCTATTGGGATTGCAGTTTCTTCCCACAGTCCAAAGATTTGTTTCTAGGTTGACTCTAAATTGGCATGGATTCTGTTACGGTGGGTGTATGCGTGAGTGTGCCCTGGAACTATGCTGTATAGCTCCTTTCACAGCAATCAACATTACCAAAAAGTTTACATAGAGAACAAAAATGAAATATAAAGCACCAGGTAATAACAAGGTAGATGACAAGCTATTTGAAACAGAAGATTAGAGGGATTATCTCTCCCTGCTGGCTTAATAACAAGTAGAAATTTCCCTGGAGGAGATGCAGGCTGTTGCTGAAATGGGATGGAATGTATGTGAGTGAGTGAATGAATGAGTGAGTGAGAATATAAGCAAGATTATGGGATGCAGAAAAAATAGTTTAAGGGTTTCTTGAAAGATAAAGTGAAGCCGTACAGCTCTTGGGACCTCAGTGTAATATCCGCTCTGCCCGTGTATGCATTGGTTAATTCCTGGGACTACAGTTTCCTCTCTTATCACAGAAACAAGCTTCCTCCATACTGATCCTCGACACTGTAACTCTACAGGTAGTCTCCTGAGTCTCTGCTCTATTCGTTGTTCATCTATGCGAATGAGGAATACGACCAAGCCCAGCTTCAACTCCAACATGAAATTTGATGGTGGCCAGAGGTGGGTAGAATAGCCAAAAAGTTTACTCAAATAAGAGTAGCGTTACTTCAAAATAATATTACTCAAGTAGAAGTAAAAAGTAGTCATCCAAAAAATTACTCAAGTAAGAGTAAAAAAGTATTTGGTGAAAAGAATATTTAAGTACCGAGTAACTTTGATCATAATAAATGATTTATTTTTTAGAAATGTAATAAGACAGACAAAAATATAAAATAATGTGCAAATTCTGCTATTTCCAAATAACAAAATAAAAAATGAGTAAAAATAACATCTTTACAAAATAAAGATGCACAAATAACACAAAGTTCCACATTTCAGTTTTTCACAACAAAGCTTTTGAAGCCGATACCTACAGTAGGTAACATGTATGTTTGAACAGTGCAAACTACTTACTGCGACATGATATCCTCTACACTGACAGTATGATACTGGATATTCACTTGCCCTCCAAATAGCTCAGCTGATAGAAAATATCATTAGAACAAAGCAGCTTCTGCACGTACAAGAAGTCTCACTTTATCTTGACTGTCTGTCTCCGTGCATGTTTGGTTAAAACGTGCTTGTTGTTCATTCAGTGAAGTGATGGTTAAGCTTCAGCAGGAGTTGGCTCTCAAGGTTCCTGCAGTGAAGCTGTGACTGTTTAGCAGTGATCAGGAGCCCTGCATGACTAAAAAGCCTGTCACATGCTGCAGACGCAGGAAGTTTGTGTGTGGTCATGTGACTGCATGGCTATGTCTGATTAGTGAAACAGAGTCATGTGATTATTGTTTCTACGTCTATTTGGTGAAACAGAATCATGTGATTATTGTTGCTACGTCTGATTGGCGATACGGAGTCATATGATTATTGTTGCTACGTCTGATTAGTGAGATTGGTAGATCCACTGGCGACTTCTCTCTCACTACAATATAGAGTATATAATGTGTAAATGGAAAAAAGTAATGAGTCGAGTGTTGCCCAATGTAAGCTGAGTAAGAGTAGCGTTTCTTCTCCAGAAATGTACTCAAGTAAAAGTAAAAAGTATGGTGCAGTAAAACTACTCGTAGAAGTACAATTTTTTTAAAAAGTTACTCAAGTAAATGTAACGGAGTAAATGTAACTCGTTACTACCCACCTCTGGTGGTGACGCACTACTATCATTGGCCTGATCACCAATAATTATAATATGACTGACAGAGATGAGATTTGCCTTCTGGCACAGTGGGGAGAGGACAGCAGGCCATAAAACTGAGGAAGGAGAAGATACACCACATTGCCATCGACATCAGAGGAGATTCTGTTGAGAGGGTGAGGAGCTTCAAATTTCTTGATGTGACATCATTGATGAACTCAAATAGGCTCCACACATCTCAGCTATCACGTCTGGACTTTCTCCAGTGCTGCTATGTCTTTTTTGAAATATGAAGGCCCAAACTGCCTACAGTACTCCAGATGACACCTCATAAGTGGCCTATAACTTAAATATACCCTCCCTTGACTTGTACTCAACACAACATGATGTATAACCTCCTCTGGACTTTCTGTAGTGCTTCTATGTCCTTTTTGTAGCCTGGACACAAAAATTACACAAAGTACTCCAGAGGAGGCCTCACTAGTGTGTTATATAACTTAAGCATAACTTCCCTTGACTTGTATCCCATACATTGTGCTATATAACTTTCTTTTAGCTTTCTTGATCACATCTGTACACTGGATGCAGACAGAGATAAGTCCACTTTGACTCCTAGGTCCTTCTCAACAGGTTTTCTTTCACGTTTCAGACCACCTCTCGTGTGTTCAAATCTAATCTTTTTACTTCCTACATGTAATAGTTCATATTTACTTAAATTAAATTTCATCTGCCATAAATCTGCTCAAGCCTGTATATTGTCAAGGTTTTTTATAACAATTTAGCTGATTGTACATTATCTGCCATTCCACCTAGTTTGGCATCATCTGCAAACGTAACCAACTTACTAGTTATATTCTTGTCCAGATTGTTTATTTATATTAAAGAGAGCTGCGACCCCTGTGTGACCACCGAGGAAGCTTACAAGTGTCTTTACTCCCACAAATGTCTGGGAAAAGCCTGGATGTCTCCATCTCTCCTCAGCACCGTCTACTAGTGGACAGCAGTGTCTGTACTCAGTGGCTATGTTACAACTGGTGTGGCACCAGCTTAGGCCTGCAGAGCACTACAGGAGGAAATCGAGTCAGTATATCGGGATAATTAATGTGTTCCAGATGTGCATTTCATTTTGTCTTGTTTTTCATGTTCATGACTACTGATTTGAAACTCAGTTTGACAAACTGAATTTTTTTTATGTCTTTTCTGTATTTACCCAACTGTGAGTAACAGCGCATGACTGTTTGGATTGTGTTTCTTACATCACAGCAATGGAGACACTAGAAATTGGGCAGCATTCACTACATTTGCTACCCCTCATGGGATACACTGTCAATTCTTTGTAGCTTCAAATCCAAGTAGGCCTTAACACTGCAGTTTTGACTTTTGTTTTGGGTTTAGCATTTCAGTTTTGGTAGCACACTCTTTTCTGATGTCAGCAACATTTCTTGGCTCATGTTATCATCTTTTGGCACTTTTTACTCACAATAATCTCGGTATATCACTGGCACACAGCTCCCTCCATAGGAAGGCTAACAGCCTTATTAAAGACCTCAGCCATCATGCACAATTACAGGCGCAGGACCATTAGCACTTGCATGATGAATGTCTCTCCTCACATCACAAAAATACTCCACAGCCACTTGTACAGTCAACTTCACGACCGGACCTGACGCCTGTTTCTTAGATCCTCTGTTTTGTATAAGTAACTGTACGTGCACTGGGCTGGCTTCACATCTTGGGTTCGTTCCTACTTTGCGCTTCATGTTGCCAGACTCTCCCAAACACTGAGAAGTGGGAGTGGGCTCATTAAATACATGAATGGATGATTTGTGCCCCCCATCTCCCACAGGTGGAAGTTTTGAGTTACTATGAAAAGGGATGGGTTAAATAGAAAATATAAATACAGATACTGCTGGAGAAAAGTCAGATTATGGGGAGAATGTCAGCCTTTAAACCCTGCGGCTGAAATCCCACGTGGATTTAGTGTCCGGTACAGGTGCTCATCTTAAATGAGCTACAAAATGCAAATCTATCTTCATGCCTCCAGCAAGTGTCAAGCTGGTGTACAGAAACATCAGCAGCAATGAAGCGCAGTAAAGTGCATTTTATTATTTAATCAGATAGAGAGTTTAGGTTGCTGGCTGGACACAGATCATTCTGCTAGGCCACTCTCCTTCGCCTGTCTGGCTACATCAGTCCCTGACAGCTCACTTTTTATTCTTCAACCGGCACATTGATCTTCCAAGTTTCATGGCCATTTCTTGGTAAAATAGAATCAGGCCTCCTACTGTCCTGTGAAAGTGAAGGAAACAACACAATGACGTGCAGCACAACTCAAACATTCAAATCTGTTGTCAACTCATTTTTAAAGATTAATGGAGAGGACGTGGTGTGGCTCCAGATCACAGAAGAGCTACCTGGTGGTCCACTGAGACTGCAGCAGAAGTTGACTCTTCCCAGTCAAGGATATGAACTAGGAACGTGATAGCTTTGTGGTCTTATGTCAGTAGAACACACTGAAAGGTTCATGAAAAAAACCAAAATGGATAACTGGTCACACAGAATTCTCTTGATGACCCAGCAGGAGGGACTTGACACAGTCCAGTTAAGAATTTTAAATGGGGGGGCTTACTGATTTCACTCTTTTGCCCACTGACCTGTGTAGATACCCTCTTTGAAGGAGTCAAAATTGATGTGACTTGTGACCACACAGGAACTTGAAGGCTCAACTGTAAGTCTTGAGAGCAATGGAGGACAAGCTCACCAGGGCTATAGCTGTGGCCATACACCAACTGCGCTCTTTAATCACTGAAATGCCTGTTCTCAGAATAGTCAGGGAGGAAACGATTTGAAAAAAGAAAGAATCAAATGAAAACGAAACAAAGAGACTTAAAAACTCCAGAAATGAAAAAAAAAACAGGCAGTCTAGAAAGGCATAACATGGAACGGCTCTTTGCTATTTCATAATGGCACTGTATCATTCAATCTACAGCTGGTTTAGTCACAGAACTGAACTATTTGATCACAAGCTGGTGGAGTACCAATTTTTAAAATGAAATCAATACAAGCTATTACTGAGTTGTTTATATTGTCATCACTTTTGAATGCAAAGATGCTTTATGGCCTCAAGTAGATAGGCAAGCGGAGATCAATTGAGGAATGAGCATCAGGAACCTGGTGCTCAATGCAGGCTTTGATAAATGGGGCAATATGAAGCACTGAAGCAGCAGCGGGCCTACTATGCAGCATCACAGATGACGCGTCTCTGACCTCTCCACTTGGCCTGGTGTTGGGGGGGCTTTAAGTGTCATTATCAATTTTGCCCACACATAAATGTGTAACAAGATTTCCAAGCTCTGCAGGAGCCTTTGTCACTCCTGGTTAATCCGTTGGCAGGATGACGGGCTAAAGCAGATGACAGGAAATGTTCCGAGACCACAGGGGGCTACGCCTGCTAAGCGGCTACCAACGGTGGTTGAGGTAGTTAGGGGGGTGGTGTGTGCAAAGACCACTTTCTCAGCAGGTCAGAGTGTTGCTCCCTTCCTGGACACATGTCTTACTTAATCCTAAAACTTGCCAGCTTGCACTTGCCTGGGTGCCTCCCACAGCTTCACACTGCAGGAAACAGGTTTAAATACGTACGTAATCCAGAGAGCAAGGCCTAGTGGCTGACATTCTGTCCTATCTTGTGACATGCTGTCAGGCAGCCGAGGGACTCACTTAATGTGCCTGTGCTTCAATTTAGTACATGTACAGTATATACAGTGCCCTCCATAATGTTTGGGGCAAAGACACCTTATTCCTTGATTTCCCCCGCTGCTCCGCAGTTTAAAATCGAACACTTCAGACGAGATTAAAGTGCACATTGCAGACTTTCATCTAAGGGGATTTGCATATATTTCAGTCACACCATGTACTGTAGAAATTATAACACTTTTTATACAAGGTCCCCCCATTTTAGTGCACCACAATGTTTGGGACAATTGGTGTCGCCGGTGTTTGTGGTGACTCAGATGTGTTTCTTTGCTTCATTAGTGCAGGCATAAGATACCTTGGCGTGCTTCTACCTACCTACTACACTCAGAGTCTGAAGTCACCAATGTTCAACATGAGGACCAGACCTGTGCTAATGAAAGTCAAAGAAGCCATTATGAGGCTGAAAATCAAGAATAAAACCATTAGAGTCATCGATTAAACCCGAGGATTAACTAAGTCAAGTGTAACGAATGTCATTAAGTAGAAAGAACGCACTGGTGAGCTCAGTAATCACAAAGGGGCTGGTAGGCCAAGGAAGACCACCATTGCTGATGACAGAAGAATCCTCACCATAGTAAAGCCCCAAATGTCCATTTTACAGATCAGAAACTTTCTTCAGGAGACAGATGTGTATGTGTCAGAGACGACTATCTGAACTGAAATCCAGAGGCCACACTGCAGGAGGCAAACCACTAGTTAGCCACAAAAACAGGATGTCGAGATTACAGTTTGTGAAAAAAGTATTTAAAAAAGCCTGCAGAATTCTGGAAAAAAATCTTGTGGACAGATGAGACAAAAATGAACCTGCATCAGAGTGATGGCAAGAGCAAAGTGTGGAGACAAAAAGGAATTGCCCAAGATCCAAAGCACACCACCTCCTCTGTTAAACATGGTGGGGGGTGTTTTGGCTTGGGCATGTATGGCTGCCACAGGTGCTGGCACATGTCTTTTCATTGATGATGGAACTACTGACGGCAGTCACACAATTAATTGTGAGGTGTACAGAAATATTTTATCTGCTCAGGTTCCAGTAACTGCCTCCAAACTCAGTGGACGGCACTTCATCCTACGACAACATCCAAACATATATATATATATATATATATATAGTGGTCTTTGGCTGGCTTGTCATCCCGACCAATACCCCCAGGCCGCCAGATGGAGCCCTCCCTGCAGTATGGAGGTGCCCCGAAGACCAGCAGGGAATCATGGACAATGTAGTTTTTATACACAGCCCTGCTGGATACCACAGGGGCCGCAAGAGGGAGCTGCAGGGAGGACCAAAGAGTCAATTGTGCCCTATAAGCCGGAATTGCGTCATAGGAGGAGCGATGACAGAAGTGAACTACTTCCGGGCTGAAGAAAAGGACTTGTACCTGACCCGGAAGTGATAAAGAATCACATGGAATGGGGATTGGGAACACTTCTGGGTCAGAGAGTATAAAATGACTGTGGGAGTGGAGGATTGGTTTATTGTTAGTATTGTGATTTGTATTTGCGTATAGCGGAGGAGAGGGTGCTTTGTGCACTGTGTTGTAGAAATAAAGTCAACTTTTGGACTTTTAACTGGTGTCTGGCGTTCTATACTAATAAAAGGCAAAGCCCTCACTGACTCACTCACTCACTCACTGACTCATCACTAATTCTCCAACTTCCCATGTAGATAGAAAGCTGAAATTTGGCAGGCTTATTCCTTACAGCTTACTTACAAAAGTTAAGCAGGTTTCATTTCGAAATTCTACACGTAACGGTGATAACGGTCAACAACGTCCGCCATGTTGAACTTTCTTATTTATGGCCCCATCTTCACGAAATTTGGTAGGCGGCTTCCCTGCGCTAACCAAAACCAATGTACGTACTTATTTTGATGATATGAGGCCACTGTCGGCCGCCATATTGAACTTTCCAACGTCACTAATTCTCCAACTTCCTGTGTAGGTAGAAGGCTGAAATTTGGTACTTATTTTGGTGGTATGATGCCACTGTCGGCCGCCATATTGAACTTTTCAACGGTCTTTGTTACTTATGGGCCCATCTTCAAGAAATTTGCTACGCGGTTTCCCAACGCTAACTGAATCCTACTTACGTACATATATACGTCCATAGCCTGCAGCTCAGTCACTGTGTGAGGCGTTGGGTCCCCCATCCCAACGCCTCCCACGTTGTTGGCTGCCTGCCTGTATAAGGCCGTCCGTCGCTCCAGTCTCTACATTCCTTTCCTTGCTTCGCCACGGGATTCACGTCTCCCTGCTGATAACTACAGCCTTTTTATTTAATTCATGGCTTCTCCGCTGTTTTTTTGTTCATTTATTATGATTAATGTTATTGTGTAGGTATTTTAGATTTACTTTACATCGTTCAGGTACCCATTTCCTTTATCGTTCCAATTGTATCCGCATTAACATATCTATCGAGGTGATCACCATCGATCAAAGAACTGTCACTTACCATGTGGTTTCCATGCCCAGAGATGGCACCTCTCTTTTCCATTCTCTGTGTTACATATTGCACAGCCATATCAGGCTCACTCTTGATATCCGAAGGAACATTGTGTCTTATGTATTGAATGACTGGGACAGGTTCAAGGTGTGGACTAATGACGGTACAGGAGATAATTATACTACACAGGAGCACTAGAAGAGTGAAATGCTTAAGCCCTTCACCTATAGTTCTGCATGTGAGTTGATGGCTGCCGCTGAATTGTTTGGTTGTCGCTTTCAAGTGTACCGAAATGGCCAAATATTTTACACCTTTCGACAACCGCCAATGCCTCTTAAACATCTTAGATTCACAGGTGACGATTTCAGTAGTGGACACTTTGATGTGATATGAATGTTTAAACTCTCAAAAGCTGGATGTGAAGTTATCGATGAAACCAGTTGTATACTTACAGCGCTTGACAGATGCCGAATGTCTCTTCAACACAAGTCCTACAAATACTGTCGTAATTGAAACAAACCATGAAACTCAAACCGATTATGACAGCAGCAATCCAAGCTGTGAGATTTGAGACAAGATTACTGTTCACATGGCCAACTGTACGTTGCATGCTCAAGAGTAAGCTCAGTGCACAGCTTGGTCATATTACAACCGGAGGGCCGAACACACAAGAGATCCTTAACAAATAATTATTGGCATATTTTCCCTCAGTTTAAAAAGGTTTACTTTTCTTCTTAATAAAAATTTTAAGGCAGTACTTCGCCGCTGCGAAGCACGGGTATTTTGCTAGTATATTTATATATTGTAAGAACTAGTCTGTCCACAGACAGACACGACACCGCAATGTCCAAACACACACACGTTTATTCCACTATTTACAAAACTATTTACACGATTGTACTCAGTCCTTGGTCCTTCGGGCCGCCTCCACTCCCATCTCGCAAGCTCCGTCCTCCTCCACCCAACTCCGGCTCCTTGAATGTAGTGAGGCAGCCCCTTTTATAACGCCCCAGATGTGCTCCAGGCGCCTGATGATGAACTTCCAGCAGCACTCCCCAGTGTGGCGGAAGTGCTGCCCTTGCACCTGGAAATGCCATTCATGGTCTGTCAGCACTTCCTGGTGTACCGGAAGCACTGTCCCCCAGGGATCAAGGACCGTCTCCCGGTCCCTCCTTCCTCCATGCGTCCCGGCGGGGCAGGGTTCCTGGCTGTCTATTACAATATAAATGATATATATATGTGTGTGTGTGTATATATATATATATATATATATATATATATATATATATACTTTGTATATATATGCGGTGGGCTGGCGCCCTGCCCTGGGTTTGTTCCTGCCTTGCGCCCTGTGTTGGCTGGGATTGGCTCCAGCAGACCCCCGTGACCCTGTGTTAGGATATAGCGGGTTGGATAATGTCTGATTGTATTAAATATGTTGAATTATACATATTTTATATAGACATATAATGTATCTTGATTTTGTATGTTTACATAAATAATGACATAAATGTTTACAAACACAGTATCAATAAAATGTGAGTATGAAATTTTAGACATTAAACATTATTTGTATGTCTTAGGCACCTACATGTTATAAACAAACCCTTACAGCAAAATGAATGCATGAAATATGAACAACAATTACACAAATCAATAAATACAGAATTTATATTCATTTAATTTCCAAACCTAAGTCTCAAATGCGCACAGTCACTGGTTGAAAGTCCAGCAGTTTCTCTCTTGAGACAGGGCTGTGAGTGCAACAGGCTTCATTATAGCATTTGGAATGAAAATAAAAATTGAGTGCGCCTAGAAAACATCCTCACGACAGAATAAAAAGGGGATGGTGTTAATAATATGTGCATCGAGTAAGATGCACCGCCTGTATTCACAAACCAATAAAGCTGCACTCAAGCGGCAGATGGGAAAAGGGCAAAGACAGCCTGAGGGGAAACACAAAGGAAGAAAGCTAATAGTTAAGAAAATAATAGACTGCAAAGACAGATGAGATAAGCACTTCTGAGGATCAATGATGATCCAAGACCTAGGCATTCAGTGCAAGCCTGGGTGAAGGCCGCTGCCATCCCATTGCTCAGGGTGACTGGTCACTTACAGGTGCTGAACCGAACCACAGCCTACTAGGGATGGACATTTAAGGAGCGTTACTTCATCTGAGCCTCTAATCAGAGACTAATTCTGCCTTTTCTTAACAAGACGTTTAATTGTTCTTTTTCCAAATTCAAATTGGGTTAAACATAGAGATATCAAGCTTAGCTGCTTGCCAAATACATTTCCTGTTGGATTTCATTCTAGTGTTACTATTTTACCAGAGTGCACTTCATTGCTGTCTCAGTTGGGGCCTCCATTTTCCCACAGTTGCGTTTCAATGATTGGTAAAGTACTTGAGAGATTATTAGTATAATCTTGTCTACAGGGTACTGTGAAATTCTTACTTTACATCTGGAGAAAATTACCAAGAAGCACGGTGGACAGTAGGACTACAGGGACCTTCAGATCTTGACTTGATGTTATTTGGACAGTCTAGGTGAGTTGGATGGGTGAGCTTGCTGTCCTGTTCTTGTCACAATTGTCCTATTGTTCTACTGTTCTAATAAGATCTTTCATGTCTGACCAACATTCAATATGATTAAAAGATGCACTTAGTTTCATAAGTTATGCCCCTTTATTATGAATGTGCAGCCCATCACAGTTCTATGGCTTTCTGATTAGAGGTGACCTTCTTAAGTATTCAGTTTACAATGTATTTATGTATACCACCCTTCACTAAAGGCAGCACGGTGGTGTCTCACAGTAAGGAAACTTGGGTTCACATCCCAGGTCTTCACTGCATGGAGTTTGCCTGTTCTCCCCGTGTCTGCGTGAGTTTCCTTCAGGTGCAGTCTAAAGACATGCAGGTTTAGGAGTATCGGCGATATTACACTGGCCTTAATGTGTGGTTGGTGTGTCTGTGTGTGTTTGTGTGTTCACTTTGTGATGGACTGGTGACTCGTTCAGGGGATTGTTCCTGCCATGTGCCCTATGCTAGCTGGGATAGGCTCAGCACCCCCTCACGACCCTGTTCAAGGATAAGCGGATTAAACAGTGACTGATGGCTCTTCACTAACTGGGGTGAGACCAGTTGCAACAAAGCTATAATGTAATAACAATAAATTGGTAAATCTTATAACATTAACATATGTAAACACTCAAACTGCTCTCTAGCCCACAGTAAAACAGTAATCAATATGATTAGCATAGTGAAATCACAATATTATGAAGTCCATTAGAACTGAGATATGGATGTATAATGAACTAATACTAGAAAGAAAGCCAATTCATCTTCAGAAGAGCTGCGATGTGATGTCCCAATCCCTTTGTCTGTGGGCTGGAAATTGACCTTCTCAATAACACTGAAGACATACAATACAAATCAACGTGCCCAAGTTATATTTGTAAAGACACTTTAGTTAAGCAAATTATTGCAGTCTCTTTTTAAACACATATCATGAATTGAAATGCAGATAAACAAGAAGGGGAATAAAAATAAATTAGAAGACAACATTACATTTTGATTATATGGTGTTTAGAGAGCTTAGCTGAAACAATGTTAAAATTAAGGTCTTATGTTGAATGTTTGTGTTCTGCATTATTTCTTCTTATCCTTTTGTAATTATATTTATTTGTATTTTGGCACCGCAGGGACTGCACCTAATTTCGCTGTATTTGTTACAATGACAATAAAGATCTTCTGATTCTGATTCTGAAATAGTGTAACCAGAAACACAGTTTAAGATCCCTGTCCACGGTGCTGAAAATGATGGCCTCAAGTCCCTGGATATAAAGTTGCTGGGAAGGAGAGGTAATGATGGAGAAAGAAAGTATGGAGTAAAAGATCATTTGCATTTTGTTAGTGTCAGAAAATTTAGAATGGAGTCAGGAATGGCTTACATAAGGTCCTTAGAGTGTGAACATGTATCACAATTCACCGACTAGTTTTACCAAGCTCACAAACTCTTTCATACTTCATGCAATATCCCTTTTAGCTTGTGTGTTGACAGGATAATCCCCTATGGGATTGAGGGTTCACCCGAAATTGAAATAGGATAGAAGGCTACACACTGCCACTTGGTTTATAATGGCCAAAGCCAAACGGTCCGTTTTTCCTTGCATGTGGGCATGTCTAATTTCACCTGTGCAGAATGCTGAGTCTGTGCTCTCAAAATGAAGCATCAGCGTCAGTTTAATTGGGGTGTGTGGAGGAGTATTGCAAAGCTGCATGTTTTTGAAGCTGAACATGTGGACACAACCCTTTTAAAATGTCTTCCTATTTTAGAGGCAAGCCAGTTCTTTACCTTGTCTTCTCCCACCTACTTAGAATGTCAGACAAATGACCTCCTCTGTAATAATATGACAAGTGCTACTGAAATATTAATACTGTGTAAAGAGACAATAAAAATTCAAGCAGCATTTCCAGGAAGTACCTTTAACTTGTAAGTGTGCTAAATAAATAATCTCCTTAACTTGTGATATATAGCAACGAGATGACTTTCAATGGTTATTTTATCTGTGACATGCTTTTCTTTTCACTTTATATACTTTTCATTTCCGGATAATTTTTGATTGAATGCTGCCTAGATAGATCTGGAGTTGCTGTGATGCAGAACTGGGTTGGGTTCTGGACGCGGGGCTGGATTTTTCTCTAATGCTGTACTTGCAGATATATGCAGCATGCACTTATTTCCTGTCATGGAGCGCTGGAGCCAGTAGGGGGCTCTCTAGCCCACAAAGAGAAAAAAAGAGGAGAATGTGGTCCCAAAATAGGTATAATGCTTAGGAATCCAAAACGCCTGGAAACAGCACTGGTAAATGTGTACTGGATTAATCAGCGACTAAATCAAAATAAATTTAATGGACATTAAACTGAATTTCAAAGAAAATCTGGATGAAAGATATATTAAACATAAAACTAAATCCCTTTTGTGACACCCACAACAAAACACATATCAAGGAAAGGATGCTTGGGGTGGAAATTACAAAATTCTCATCATTTTGTTTTTGTGATCTATTATTCTGTTGGTTCTGCAGATTAAAATCACATCACTCAAAGCATATGGGAATCCAGAAGAAAGAAGGCAATTTCTGGTTATGCTGTCTGCCAATGGAGATCCTTTAAAACCCACCCGTCCTTTAGTGTTTTTTTTCAGGAGAAAGATTCTTACGCTATACGTGTGCAACCTCCCCGCCCTCCTTTCTCAAACAAACACTTTTCCTTCACAACGTAATTAGCAGCGATGCTTATGAGCTTTGGCATCCACAGGCATCTCTTTGAGTTGTCAAAGGCCAACTAAGCTCATTTTCAGATGATTATGCAGTCTGGCACAGTGCACTTTTGTCTGTTTGCAGATCAACGAATAATTTAAATCCTTTATTTAATAAGGAACGCGGGACAGCTGCCTGTGAACTCGTTTCACATTCATTAGAGGTAATAAAAACATTTAGCGACCAATCAAGCGCATTCAAAGTTGCTGCCAAATGCAGCATACTGTACGTTGCTTACACAGGGTACACCGTGGACATGCGCATCATTCGGCCTTTACATGTACCTTACTGCGCCTTTGCTTTGCAGTGACAAGCCGTGTACCATGGGGTTTCCTTTACAGAGTGTGGTTGACAGGCTGGAAGGCAGAAGTTTATGAATCATTGGTCCCCAGTACAACTGCCTATGTGGCATACTGACACATTACAAAAGGCAAAAATGCAGAGTCCTAACCCCTATCAGACCCATTAGGCCCAACAACAAAGAATCCCCCACACTGTAAACTGCAATACCTCAGAATCCTGGTAGTTGTTGCCATTTGCCACGTCCTCCTTTGCGACCCACGTGAGATCTTGTAACACTGACCCAGCTTTACAACTCTCAGCTTTGTGCAGCTCTCCATCTCTGTCTGTGAATTGTTTTCGGTCACAATGCTCAAATCATACCTCAACACACTCACCTAGCACCGTGCTCTCTTATTGCTGTTTTTAACTCTTTTAAGTACTAAATCTGCTGCAGTAGTGTGTTGCACTGCTAAAATAAAGAGGCAGGAGGCCGTGTTCAGTTCCCGGCCTGGTCATGTTTTCCCTGTGTCTCTGTTTGTTTCCCTCAGGGTATTCTACCTTTGGTTTCACGTCCTAAAAAGATGCATGTAACTCTTAAATTACACTTTGAGCTACTTTTTTATATGAAAATGTGCTATATAAATAAATGTTGTTGTTAAATGGTCTGCTGTGAGTAAATGTGCCCGGTGATGGACCTGGATATTATTGAATTAGCCTGCATAGAGCAGCCGACTCTGCAGAACTGCACATCAGTCCTCACCCTCAGTCTCTTCTTACGTATGTTCAGTTGGTTTTATTATTTTATTATTATTCTGACACTGGACTCAGCCCAAAGTCTCAGCATCTACCTTACAATCACTTCTTTCTTTGTAATTTTTCGTTTCTTATTTTGTAAAAGCCCTTGTGATGCAGCCTGATGACAAATCTGTTACCAAATATAAAACAAACCTTAATGAAATGTTTCACTGTGTGGCTGAAAGGAAATGTTTCTTGATAAAATGAGAAGGATGGCCATTTGTCACTCAGCTTGTGAACAGTGCAAGTGCTCCAGTCTGCCTCGCACACCTGCAAACTCTGGATCATAAGAATGAACTCAATCCAGGGAAGTCCAATTTAAAGGGGAAGCAAACCGGATGTGTGCAGATGGCACAATCCTGGCATTTCCCCAAAGAGTGAGCCGTGCTTGCCTTCTGCCTCTGTCATCCCACACAGGAGCCCTCGTGCTTCACACTTTAATTTAATTATGCTGATAACTGAGTCTTTAAAGAAATGATTAGACTCCCAGCTATGACAGAACGCACTCTAGAGAATACGCGTGCCGCTCTCTCCTGACAGCCAGCCGCAGAACGTCTTCTTTATTTCAACATGTTTGTCTGTCTGCTGCTCACAGATAAAACAAGTCAAAAGACTCATTTAGCACATTTCTAGCAAAGAATGGACAAGCAGCTCCTTGTTATCCAAATTTTTTACTACTTAGGTCTGAATTTCCATTCCTTATTCTCCCTCTCTTTTGTCACCACTGCTGCTTTTGTAGCCAAAGATAAAGCAATCCTGCTTAAGATGTGTGGAAATGTCGTCAAGTCCAATCATTAACTATAAAAGTAGCAAAATTTCTAAACCTGGCATTTGGCGCTGACCATCAAGTTAACTGTGATTCAGTTTTCAGTTATGTGACTAAAACATCATAAATTGTCACATTGAGCAGCCTTAGTGACATTTCCCCCAGTCTGCTGTCACTATGTGGCATCCAGAATTGTACTGTCTATGAAAGTGTAAGGAAGTATTGAGCAGAAAATTGCAACTGAAATGTCTAGTCATTGTCCTGGTCAAGATGACAGAAAAGTTAGCAAGCCCTGGTCATTGAGACTGAAGAACAGGCCATCCCTGGACACTGAGAATCTGTTGTCAACATAACTGAAGAGTGAGCAGCTAAAAGGTCAGCATGTCCTAGTCATTGTGTCTGGGAGGCCATTCCTGGTTGCTGGGACTAAAGACTTAGCCAGTCCTGCTGACAGTGAATGAAGCTTCACACAATCCTAGGGCCTCATGTATAAAACCTTGCTTAGATTCCATACTAAGATGTGGCTTAAACTTTAAAGGCAAAAATGGTGAATGCACACCACCATCACCTCCCACCAGTAACCATTAGGTCAGGTCAGGTTGGGGAGCATGCACTGGTACAGCATGCTGCCACACCTAACACATGATGAAACAGCTTCAGATCCTGGTTGGCAACCCCCCAATCAGACACGCGGTCCAGTCTACCCCTCCGGAAATGACCATCTATCCGCCACAGCCAGATGTTACGTGGGTGTCCCCTTGGCCTGGTCCAGCCACTCGGGTCCTCAACAATGAGGATCCTGCGAGGATCGGGGAATCGCGCCACATGGTCATAGTGCTATAAGTGATACTCCCTCACAATGCAGGTAATGTGCCTCATTCAGGACTCCATGAGCAACCACTCATTCAACACAAAGTCCAACCATCTGTACCCAAGGATTTTCTGGAGAGACACGGGACCAAAGGAGTCAAGACTTCATCTCAGGTCACTGGATAGTGTCCATGTCTCACAACAATATAGCAAGACAAGAAGCACCAGGACTCTAAAGACTTGGACCTTCGTCCTTTTGCACAGATATCAGGAGCACCACACACCTTTTTCCAGCGACCACTTGAACCCCCATGTAACCCCCATGTAACTCCCCATGTATGGCCTTAAAAACGCCCATTTTGAATATTCATGACATAATTATCACATATTTGTCCATGTTTCCGAGTGATATCTTTACTTTAAAACCACAGAATAATGAAGGAAATATCAGTGAATGTAAATCTGAGGTATTACAGGCATTTGGTGGAGTGGCCTGTTCCCCTCATAGGGATGCACTATGTCACTAAGAAAGGGAATTTTTCCTCAATTTTTAAGGCCACTGTTAATGTATATACGTTAATCAATTAATTAGGTGTACGGTAACGCAGTGGTAAGGAGTCTAGGGGCTGTGTTCCGAGTGTTCCCTTCGTGGAATTTGTAGCCATTTTGCAGCTATTTATTCCCACAGTCGAAACACATGCAGGTTGGGTGAACTTGTGATGCTAATTCGTCCATGGATGCACACACATGTGTTATGTGTGTGTAATGGACTGGAACCCCACCCAGGAGTTGGTCCTGCCTCTGGACGTAATCTCCAGCTGAAGAAATGGCCATCCCTTGTCAGTTGCTGAAAAGTCATCCATCACTGAAGAGTGATCCAGTCCTGGTCATTGTGACCAAATGTTCAGTTAGTCCAAGTGACTATGAATGAAAGTCATCCGGTCCTGGTCAATGTCTTTGAAAAACCAACCAAACCTGGCCAGTATGATGGAAATTGCAAGCCAGTGCAGCATACTGGGGTAAACAAATTGTCTAGTTCTAGTCACTATTAATGAAGTTTCTTCTGGTCCTAGTCACTGACAATGAAGAGTTAGCCTGTCCTGATCAATGAGACTGAAGATTCAGCCATCCTTCATAAATCACTGAAACGTCTTCAAGTTCTGGGCATTCTGACTGGAGAGTTAGTTGGCCCTGGTTACTAGGACTCAAGTCTCACTCAGTCCTGCATAAAGTGACTAAAGAGTCATCCATTCCTGGCCATTCTGACTGAAAATACATACGTGGCTAGTGAGTGTGACACATCAACTGGTCTTAGTAACTGAAACCGTTGCTTTATCCAGCCCTGGTCACTCCCACTAAAACTGTGCCTTGTCTTGGTTGCTCCTCTGAAGGTGCAGGCCGCTCTGTTGTTTCTACCCCAAGACAGATGACAGACACAATTTTCCAAACCTGTCCAGTGACAGGGAGTTCTTGCTTTTGGTCAGTTGGCTGCTTTGAAACTGTTTGGCTTGCAGACAGACATGAGGTGAACAGTGGCCATCGTCCAGATATTAAGCTGTCGTGAATATAAAAGGCTTATGTGCTGCAGTGGTGTGCTATCTACTCCACAGCAGCTCAGATGGTCAAGGATGGCATCTCAGAGAGATTTATTTCCAAAGCCAGTCCTGCCCAGCACAGGTCATACTCAGCAACAGAAGAATGAAAACAGCCATTATTGAAATTCTCAGTGTGCTCCGCATCACTGCAGCTAAGGCACTCAAAAAGCTTAGCGGCTAACGCGTGGGTGTGTGGTCTGCAGGAGGGCTTGATGAATCCCAGGAGACATCATAGCGAACCCCGCAGTGGAATCCCACATTCCAAGAACTTGCATGATGACTACACGGCTGCAGATTCCAGGTTTAGGAGATGACAGCTTTTTAGCTGAGAGGCAAACAGGAGCAATGAAAATGAGCACATGGAGGAAAGCTTGGTGGAGTACTGGAAAGCAGACACTTCTGGATGTTGACACACTGCCGAGTGCACAGCAATTTACTGAAAATAAAATTAAAAAAACAACCAGAGCTGCATTTCCAAAAATACTCCTCTCTTACATAAGGCTAATGAATGCACGTCTGTCTCGTATTGTTTCACTGCTAAGGCTAAAGGAAACCGTTTTTGTTAACTGCAAACATGGAAGACAAAAGAACACGGCCTGCTGTGAATTTCATTATGGGTCCCGTTTTCTTGCTTGTTGTGAAAAGGGTTGACTGTGGGTGCCACCCTGACTGAGAAAAAAGCAATTCTGTACCTCCATATGAGTGGGATTGACACAAAAATAGAAAAACAAATGTCGGCCTGCTTGGTGTTAATTAAAACTGCAGAAATATAGCTTACACAAATCTTACAAAGCATTTGAATCCAAATCAGGGTACAAAAATACAGCTGATATTAAATTCAAATATTGTGGGCTAAAAACCCAGAATTTATTTTTGAGATAATCAGGTTTGGTCTCTAAGAAATTAAACAGGGTAGCTAAGATGCTTAAAACTACTTTACTTAATGAAGCATTGAATTGAGAAGTCAAGCAAAATGCCAACTTTTATTATCTAACTAAAAAGATTACAATTTGCCAGCTTTTGAGGCAACTCAGGCCCCTTCTTCAGGCACAAGGTGTAATTTTGCTTGACTTCTCATTTTATCCATAATGGCTAACACGATACAATACTATACTATTAACAAAGCATTGGGACCGAAATCAGGGAATAAAATAGAAAGGGCAGCAAACATTCATTTAAGTTCAAATTAATTAATGGGACTGTTATAAACTTAAAAAATCAGAAGAAGAGTAACAATAATCAGAGGCCTTTAAACAAAACAACACATGCTGATCAGTTCGTCAAGGAGAAACCCAACTTAGAGCCGAGGCTTTTTAAACCCATCCCTCCTACACCCTCACAGATGAAAGAAGCTGGCAGTGGGTGTAAGGAAAAAAAAATGAAATACTAGAAAATAAATTTAAATCAGACTCGGGCAGGGAGTAAGGAGGATTCGGAGATGGAGAAAGGGAAAGGGGAAATGGCAAATGCAATAATAGAGAGTGCGTACACTGATTGGGAACAAGGGGCCTGAAATCTCTCTATATATAAAATCTAATGCCTGTTTGTCTGTCCGCTTTTCACAAGAGAACTACTTAACAGATATAGATCAGATTTTTTATTATAATTTGCCTTAGCTTTCTGGTTGATTTTTTAACTTCTCTCATCACGCTATGTTTCATAGTTCGCATGCGGTACCGATTTATTTACGCCAATCCGAGAGACACGCAACAGGCTGTGGCTGTGGCTGGGCGGATACCTCCTTACTCACACCCCAGCCTCGGGGTGTATACTTTACCTTTGCTTAGCTAACAAATGAGAGAACTACCTAACAGATTTAGATCGGGTGTTTTTCTATAATTTGCTTGAACGTTCCGGTTGATTTTGCGACTTCTCTCATTGCGCTACGAATCATAGTTCGCGTGCAGGAGCGATATATTCACGCTAATCCGAGACAAAGGCTGAGGGCCAAGGGGAGGGAGAAGCGTGACGTCAGGAGTAGGGAGCTGAGCAGGGCCCTCCTCACTGTCCTGTTTCTCTACTACATGGGCGGAGCCACGGGGGACAGCTAGTCCTCCAGAAGTTCAAATATTTGAAAAACCTCAACCGGGAAGCCACTGGTGCTAATTGTCAGGAATGACTGCACACTTGCTGGGGTCTCCACCATGCTATAAACTTGTTGACTGTCCACTTGTCCTGGTTTTCAGAGCAGCACCACCTCCTATGTCAATCTGAAACTTTTTTCTTTCTACTGCTACCTGTCCCTCAGATGCGGGTGGCCATTCATAACTCAAAGAAGGGTCACTTGTAGAAGCTACGTTAGACTAAGGCCAACAGGCTACAAGGGACACTTTTAGTTTAAACAGAGCTCCAGTACCTCTGACCGGACTGGCCAACCCAAAAGGGAAAGGGAATGTAGCTAATCCAATGCTAACACTATTGGACTGTTTTCCTAGGCACCATTAGAATAAGTGGCCCTAGGTAGCTCTCCATATCATGGGCTATTGTGTTATCCCCATCCAGGATTATCCACTTCTATGTGTGACAAGGGGTGGTCTCCCCGTGGCCCTATTGGTGTATTCCTTGACCTGATTGGCATTCTCCCACATGAACGATACCATCTCCATGCTGTTAGTTGCCCCTTCTATATGTGTTTAGATGAAAATATGTGACGTTTGGTGACCCATTCTTCCAAACATTCATTTCTGTTTTTGATTTGGCATGCACGTAAAAGTAATTCCGTAATGATATTGATTTATAATTGCAGTCTATACAGTTAGCTCTTAGGTGCTGGATGGTGACAATTTAATCTGTTCTCAAAATATAACCAGCATTCAGCTTACTTAAGACCAACCAGGAGAAAGTGCTCTATGAGAGACACTCAGAAGCCCGGAGGTGTGCATTGTATCCGTATGTAAGGTCAACGATAGTCGCAGTGGCTTTCTCGTTCACATTCTTAACTGTGCCCCTTCTCACTCTTGCCGCCTCAATCTGAAGCAGACTTTGCCCACCATTGTTACGAATATTTCTTGATCTTTATATGTTTTTGCACTCTGTCTGTTGCCTAAACCTTGGTGCTCTCATTTGTTAATTGACCTGCACCCTTTGGTCCTCATCTGCATGTCAGCTCTTTAAGTAACATTATAGGCTAACTTTACTGCTTTGTTGGTTAGTCGGAAGTCCTAACTTTGGCTTCATAACAAGAAGCTTGTTTGAGGCTGAAACACAAGGGTTAACTGCCAGTGCTTTGCCAGCTGTATGCCTCCCCATCTTGTGCACACACAAGGTCACCAGCTCAGGCCCACTTTCAGTTATGGTCAGCATGTGTTCACAGTTTAGCTAAACCCAAAGCTGGCATCCCTTTTTCTTAATTTCCAGATTGTGGACAGTAGGGGGCACTCCATCTTCCCAAACACCCAACACAAACAGGCATGGGCACAATTTAAAAGGGCAAAGACTCTGTAATTTGTGGGACACTCTTCCCTAAGCGTTTCCCACCATGGCCACAAGTACAAGTATGCAATAAGCACAAGTCCCGGCATAATAAAGCACTCTTTTCTTCCTTCTCTCTTGCTCACTGTCTCCTCTACTCCACTTCGCAAGCTTCATCCTCCTTCCACCTGACTCTGGCTCAGTAGTGTGAGGCACACAGTCCCTTTCATTTTAGCTGCCAGGTGAGGTGGAATCCCCATGCCACAGTTGTTGCAGCACTCACAGCATCCAACAGGGCTGAGTTAAAGAACTTCAAGTCCCATGGTGCCCTGTGTAAATCCAGGGCAGCACTGCAAACCCAGGGAAGCTGCCATGTAGCGTTCTGGGGGAGGCAGTGCCCTAAAGAAGCTCCCTTCCACTATCCTTCCATTTCTTGGACATCCTGGCCAGGTTGGGCTGCCAGCCAGCCCTTTCAAGATTTATCAATTTGTAGAATTCAGATGTCCACATTGCCTATGATTAGACTGTGTGGCTGGCATTACTGGCGGCTCTTTGCTAAAGTGGCCAAGACTGAATGTGTTCTTATTGCTAGGGTGGATGTGGGCCGGTTAAATTCAGTGATCACTGTGGGATGCACAGTTACAGAGCAGAATGGCTAGGGGTTTCACACAAAATTAGTACATTTTGATTGCAGAAATTAACGTTGATATCTATTACTCATTCCTATCTTGATGAATGTATGTCTTCCATCTATTTATCCATTCTTTAAACCTAATATATCTGTTTTTAGGGTCACAGTATTGACCAAAACTGCAAATGTTTTGGAACTGTAAGGGAATTAGTGCTTACTGAGAACCCCATGTGGGCACAGAGAGACCCTGAGGATGACAGGGTCAGGATTTGAAGTTGGAACTTTAGTGTGGAAGTGCGAGATGACATGTCTAGCCACTGTGCCAGGATAACGGCCTACAAACAGAACAAGAAGTTTCAATTCATTCTGTTTAGTGCACATCATTTTTTTTTATTTCCAAATGGTGAACGGAATCTGTAAGTGAATGTGGACAATGGCAGAAGACGCAAACTCCACATTGACACAGACCGTGGCAGGACCTGAGCTGAAGCCTTGACGATGTGAGGTAGCAGTGCTAACTGCTGTGCTCCCCTAACCCTTAGACAAATAAATAACTGCACAGAATAGTCTGCTATATGTAGTGTCCATCTATCAATCTTTCATTTTTATTAGTTCAAGATCATCAAGGGGTCAGGAGCCCATTCCGTTAAGTTAGTGAATGGAAGAATAGATGGGCATTTCATGGTGAACCCTCTTCCACAACATGAGTGCCTGCCCTTGGGATATGAAAGAAGACAAACACCCTTAATTGTATAAAGTATCTTTCAATAAAAACATCATCCTAAAGTACTTTATAAGTTCCTACCCAGAGTACACCTGCTAACATTTACTTTTGAGAGGCCCAACACAGACATGTTTAAAGTGTTGCTCTGGGTCAAAGAGTGGGTGGAGAGTGGGACCTGGATGAGCACCTTTGTAATTTAGTGTAAATTGTAACAACTACACCAAACTGCCTGCCTTCATATAGCGAGGGGTTGGGGGAGGCTGGGGGTTTCTTGTTACCAACAGCAGACTGAAGCAGACATGAAGAGACTCTGCACGGACAGTGAGCTTAACCGTTCACCTGGAACTATAAGGCATCTTCTTCGTCATCAATGTTGTGCGCTCTGGGATCAAATGGCCTGCGATTTAATGCATACATACGTACGGCAGCATGGCAGCACAATAGTTCATACTGCCGTTTCATGGATCTAGCATGAGTTCGTCTCCTGTAGCCAGGTGTTCTGCCACATCTGTATGAGTTTTCTCTCTGGGCACTCTAGTGTTCCTCGCACACCCCACAAGACGTTTGTATTTTGGCACTATAGGAGTCCTGCCTTGCACCCAGTGCTGTCTAGATAGGATCTGACTGCTTGAGGAGGTTGTGTTATATAATTAATATTTTACAGACTGCCTGCAGTGGCCTTTCAGTGCCACTAAATTAACCTCATTTATACCGCAGTGCTCTTTAAAACAGGCTGGCTTTGAGAACTGAATGAATATTCAAGAATTAAACGAGCATTAATAAATAATGTAGACAAAAGAGAGAGATAACAAACATGCTATAGTAGGCCCCACCCTGGCATTTTAACCTAAGTGTCCGCCATGACAGTGAAGTCCATACTGACCATGTAGGTAAAAACTGCTTTCTGCTCACCTCCCCCTCTGTTTGTTTGTCGACTAGAGGGGCTGCCATCCAGCTGGGCTGGGATTCTTAAGTTCAGGCAAGCGTTAAAAGTTTTAACGTTTGTAGCCTTCAAAAGCCAGAGAATTCCCTTAATTTAAAATTAAAAATGAAGGAGCTTGCTTTCCTTCCCTTTTTTTTTATCTCTGATGATAATGAAAGGCCAGCAAGCGTAAAAACCCACATGCCCAAATATTGAATACATCGCCCACTCTTTGTTTGCCCAATGATACAGCGCCATGTGGTGACCTCTCCGCCTGAATTGTCTACTTCTAATTCCAGGCTGTGTGTGGGATGAAGAGGACTAGCAATTACCCCTCTCTTAATAAAGCCATCTCTAAAAAACAGTGCCATGGATGTGGGCCTGCTGCTCGGCACCGAAATCAAGGGTGGCAGCCAAAGCGCCGTCCCTGGACGACAGTTTCCATGACTACTCCATGGCAACAGCTGTCAGGGCCTCGGAGGGGTGGGGGGGAGTGCTTATTGCCTTGGCAACCAGGATTTCGGCAGCATCACTTTCTCACAATTACCATATAAAACATTGTATTAGTAAAAGGAAAGGAAAAGAGGCAGGGCAAAGGGAAAAATAGGACCCCCTAAAACTGGAGAAAAACCAAAAAAAAGGAAACAAAATTTAAAATTCACCCACTTTGGTTTTAACTGCAAAATAATACAATGCAATCAGTTGGACAATGAGGTTAAATAAAGGCAGATCACTCCTTGATTCCAACTGAGAGTCTTAGTGGGGGCTGGGACCCCTCAGCAGTGGTACGCATAAGGCAGGAAGCAGCCCTGGAGGTGATGCGAGTAAATCACAGGGCTCACACACACTCACACAGGGCCAGCCTGCAATTGACGCTCAACATAACACACCGGCTTTTAGAATCTGGGAAGAATAGCTGTGACCCTGCAGAAAAAAAAATATGCAGACACTGGGAGGACATGCAAACTCCACACTGGAAGTGACTGGATGTGGGCTTCAAAGCCTGGAAGCTGGAAATTAATTATTGCACTGTTACACTACCCCAATTTAATTATATACAGTTCATTTATTGGATGGTGGCCACAAGTGCCGTTTGTGTGCATTTGGGTAACGTGAACTAATCCCATATGCACATTCGTTGAGTCATTTCAATCGTGAAGTTGAGTTTGGGTAACTCAGGTGCAATTGGCCAACATATTGAAGTAATGCAAACTGCAAGGGGCACACTGCTTGAACCCTGGTTCCGTTTACTGACAGAACATGCATTATGGGGTTTTCATGTTCTCCTCTGTGCTTTCTCTAATCTCTGCAGTTTTCACCCACAATCCAAAGACATGGCATGAGTTCTCTTGACAGCTCTAACTGGCTAGGTGTCATGGAGTGTGCCCTGTGACTGACTGGCACCCCGTCCAGGGCTGGTTTCTGCCTTGACTCAAACACTCCTGGTTTAGACTCCAGAACCCTGCCAGCCTAACTTGATTAAGGGGGTTTTGGGAATGATATGTTTATGTTAGATAAGCTTTATAACACACTGGTGAGGCCTCATCTGGAGTACTGGGTGCAGTTTTGGAGTCCAGGCTACAAAAAGATATAGCAGCACTAGAAAAGGTCCAGAGAAGAGCGACTAGGCTGATTCCAGGGCTACAGGGGTTGAATTATGAGGGAAGATTAAAAGAGCTGAGCCTTTACAGTTTAAGCAAAAGAAGACTAAGAGGTGACATGATTGAAGTGTTTAAATTATGAAGGGAATTATTACAGTGGATCTAAACTGTTATTTTAAAATGAGTTCATCAAGAACACGGAGACACAGTTGGAAACTTGTTAAGGGGAAATTTCAGACAGACATTAGGAAGTTTTTCTTTACATGAAGAATCACACACACTTGGAATAAGCGACCAAGTAGCGTGACAGACAGTAAGGGACTTTCAAAACTCGACTTGATGTTTTTAGAAGAATTAAGAGGATAGGACCGGCGAGCTTTGCTGGGCTTTGTTGGGTTCTCGTCTCGATTGGTCTAATGTTCTAATTGATGATATAAAGCGTTTAAGGCAATATATAAAAGAAAGACTTTCATCTAATTACCTGCATCAGTGAGTATGTGCTGGTCCATAGATGCCATTTAACTTTAGGTTAAAACCAGAGGCAGCACTCTGAGAATGCACTCTTTCAGAATTACAGCCCTTCTGAAAAATGTCTTCCCTTACATCCTTAGTGATATAAATATGGCTGATTCCATGGCTACAGGGGTTGAATTACACAAACATTAGGAAGTTATTCTTTACACAGAGAACGGCAGACACTGACAGACAGACAGTAAGGGACTTTCAGAACTCGACTTGATGTTTTTAGAAGAATTAAAAGGATAGGACTGACAAACTTTGTTGGGCTGAATCTGTTCTCATCTCCATTGTTCTAATGTTCTACTTTAAATATATTCATTATGCCAGACAGATATGAATGTTGGGAAAAAAAAGTTGCTTCCCTGTACTCCTCCCTTCTCCTGCCAGCCTGCTCTCTGGTGCTTAAGTATTTGAGGGCAGCAGTCCAGCCCCTCAGCATCTTTGCAAGCCCACATTTCCATTTTTCAAGTGTGACTGCAAGCTTCACAGAGATAGTGCCTGAGGATTTGAACTTTCAGAGTTGTGAGGCATCAGTGCTGACAACTGTGTCATCAAGCTGCTCCAAAGTCAAACCAAATGAAATGTCTGGTTGAAAATCCTGCAGAATTCTGCCAATGAAAATTAACCCATCCATTCTTTCAGTTTTTCACTCATTCTCAATTTTCTGCAGGGCCTTTTACAAAGCAAAAAAAACAAAACAACTTTACAATTCAGAATGAAACAGCAACATAACTATGACAAATAATGGGAGAAGGGTGTCTCCAAAAACAATTTTCTTCTGACGTCGGTGTGCTTAGTCATAGGTTTCTAAAAAGACGCCATATCCAGCAGCAGATCATGTTGTGAAGGTTACTGCACTTCTCTCTTTTTCTTTTCCTCATCTGTTCTACACTACACAAGTTTCTTGGATGACCTGTGACTTGAGGGTGCGGCAGTGCTGGTGGGGACTTTCACATTTGGAGATATCTGTGGGCCCAGAGTCCTTAGTGAGCACTCAAACAAAACACCTGGGCACGGTGGCACCATGGCTAGCACTGCTGCCTCACAGATTCTCTCTCTTGGCTTTGAATTCCATGTCTGGTTAATATCTGCATGGAGTTTGCACGTTCTTGCTGAATATGAGTTTCCTCTGGGTTCTCCCATTTTCCTCCCACATCCCCAAAGACATGCTTGGTAGGCTAACTGAGAACATAAAGTAAGGTGCTTCTGCTCACTAATCCCAGCACCAGAGAGTGGCAAGTGCGGTATGCTGATTAGCACATGCAAGTAGAAATGTCATTGTATTCTGTACCAAGACCCAATAATCCTATAAACTCTAAACTGACCCTATTTGAGTGTGACTAGTGGACTCATGTCGGGATTGACTCCAGTGCACCATGACCCTGAATTGTGTTAGGCAGGGTTAAGAATGTTGTGTTATGTATCACAGAAGTTATTTTGTGCCTTATGCCAGGCTTATTATTGTGCCAACTGACTGTTGGGTAGCTAACCCGTGTGTCTGGATATTTCTCCCACATTATGATCTGCTCCCTAGGTGAATACCTAATTCGCCTTAATGGTGGTGCTGGGCCTACATAGAGGTATTCCCACGAGGTCACCACTCCAGGTGCTACTAGATGTCAGGATGAATGCCTACTTGAGTTTCAACAGGGCAAAAATCCAGGATTAAAAACACACACATGCTCACAAACGTCTGTGACCAAATATACACAGATATACAAGACCTCCTTATCTGGCAAATGGCTTCTTATAAATAGGCAAGAATGGACATCTTGGTGTAATTCAGCCTACACAGAAAACCAAACCAGAAATGAAAGAGCCAGAGAAACCTACAGGTAGACAGTGAAAACCCTCCTCGTAATAAGGCAGAAATGCACAATTGGCAGCCACTTTGATTTTTTCTTTTTGTTTATTATTCAAGAAGAGCCTCATTAAGTCCACCTTCAGATGCTGGCACTCTCCACTGAACTCTTTAAATAACAAATGTTATGCATCTCATTTTTGGAAACTCTTGTTTTGGTCATGATTGGGCTCTTCTCCTGCTGTTTTAGAGCAAACTGCTGGCACATTCCGCAGGATCTCCGGCTACATATGCATGGCTACAATACTGTCAAGCTCTGTCCCCAACAATCCCTCCTCACTAGTAGACTGACTCAAAGATGGGAGGTTCAGTGAAGCGTGCAACTGCAGGGTTGCACTTATTTCCATCCAACTAAGCCATCTTTAGTTTATAGCAGCTTTCACATTGATGGCCTTACTTTACCTTAGACACATCAGGTCAAGTCAGGTTTGGGAGCATGCACTGGGATTCTGGTTGGCAACCCCCCTGGCAGACACATGGTTCCAGTCCCACCCTCTGGAGATGGTCCTCTATCTGCTGCAGCCAGGTGTTACATGGGCATCCCCTTGGCCTGTTCCAACCACTTGGGTCCTCAACAATGAGAATCCTGTGAGCCGGATCACCCTCAGGTAATCATGCCACATGGCCGTTGTGCCATAACAGACGCTCCCTCACAATACAGGTAATGTGCCTCATTCGGGACTCTGTAAGCAACCACTCATTTGACACAAAGTCAAACCATTGGTACCCAAGGATTCTCTGAAGAGACACAGTAACAAAGGAGTCCAGTCTTCGTCTCAGGTCACTGGATAGCGTCCATGTCTCACAACCAAATAGCAATTCAGGAAGCACCAGGACCCTAAAGACTTGGACGTTTATTCTTTTGCATAGATATCGGGAGCGCCACACACACCTTTCCAGCGACCTTGTGACCACTCACACTCTCCCAGTCTGTCTAGTGATAGGAAGAGTCACCAGAGACATGAATGTCACTGCCAAGGTAAGTAAACCTCTCGTCAAGGTTGACACTCTCTCCACAGACACACACTGCTGATGGCTGTGCCTAAGAGGTCATTAAAGTCCTGGATGTTGTTTTTCATCCAGGACACTCGCCAGCCCAGACACTCAGACTCCACACTCAGTCTCTCCGGAGCCCCGATCAGAGCCTCCATTGATTCTGAGAAGATCACAGCATCGTCATCAAAGTCAAGATCAGCGAATCTTTCTTCACCAACAGATGCCCCACAGCTGCTGGACACATCTGCCACAGATAAACAGGCATTGCTCATAAAAACTTACCAAAGACACTGAAGTGAACATGTTTACATTTTTCTTTCATATTCTGAAATAACCTAACGCTCTTAGTGGTTGCACACCCATTTTCTGTTAGCTTCTGGACTGCACCTGACTGACTGAAACAATCACAGACTCATTGAGCATGAGCATAATGTATGCACACAGGCTGAAAAATGGCTTGGTCAGGCTCAAGGAGGGTGTGAGTGGTCAAACTCCAGTCCTGCACTGGGCTACGAGTTGACACGAGTGAAGCACCAGCACACGCTGATGTTACGCTGCCTCCTATGAGTGCTGCTTGTCCAAATACTCTTTCTGGTCTTAGCTTTCCATTTAAAGCAATGGTGCCCAAGGTTACAGGCCTGGTGTATCCAAATATAATTCTCTAGGTGGGAGGCAAGAGCCAAACAGATGGGATATTTCATATTTTGAAGATTCTGCTTGTCATTTCATATTTTTAAAATCATATCAAAATACATTACATTGTTTTCAAACTGTGAGGAAGTAAATTAGAAAATGTGTCAGCAGTAGACCTGCTTTTATGGAGTACAACGCTCAATCAGGCTAAACAATGAACCATTTAGTTTAATTGAAAAGTATGACAAACGATTAGCAGCTCTCATTTTAGTTTTCGACTTGAGCAGTCACATATGTTTTCTCATTTTGTTGTTCTGCCATGTCCTGTGATGAATGCTCAGTGTGGTGAATTACAGTGTTACATGATAGGTCAGGGATGTTGGAAGCAAAGAGCCATTTGGTGGCCATTTAGGTGTCAGCCTCACATATGACAACCTGGCACAAGTTGAACCAGAACCTGCACAGTCACTCAGATTCTACAGCCTACATTACTGTTACAGCACAGAAAACATGTCAAACGCCTAACCTGTCTGTGATCCTTAGCTGTCAACTGGAAGTGGTGGTTGACCACACAACCAATATGCTGCTGTAGATGCTGTAGGCTTTCAGATGTTGCTCACGATGCCTTTCTATGCCTTACTGTCCATGCCAACTGGCCTTGCCTGATCAACTTCAAGGCGTTGGCTCTTCAAGTCTTGCAGTCCATGCTTGATCCAAGTTTTCTTGGGTGCAGTTTGTTCTGTTCTCCATTGTGTGTCCTCCTACACAGGAATTGATGTGGTATGCAGTCTGGGCCGAATCAGCAGACATGACCAAGCCATCTGAACCGCCACATCTGGATTTGTTTATGATCAGTTCACGATTCCGATCATCAATGCAGTATGTATGTATGACCAGACTGTGGATCCCACCATAACCTTGCCCGAGCCACAGTGCGACTACACCTTCAATAAACCAAGCACAAACAATCACCTCAAGACAAGATTGACTGGGTGCACCTGTTGGACCCTGACTGCAAACATGTCTAACCAAAAATGACAGCAACAAGACAAACCACTAATGCAAATTAAGACTCAGTCTTCAATGTGATTCACAGCGCTAATGCAGAATTTAAACAGGCTCTTTCTTAGCTTAGTGACGCTGGCTAGATATTCTCTACAGCTGAAGCACCGTCATTCCCTGCAGGATGGTCCTGTTCTTCACAGATTTCACATACCACTAAATCGCACTATTAGGCGAGTGCACGCTGTACGTGTGAGCTTTGAAATTACAAGACTGGTGATTGGTCAGATTTTGTGTCTATTCTGAAAGGAATATGCATGATTTTACCTGCTGCATAAGTCACTTGAATTATTCATAGATAAAATAAGGGATCAAAAAAAAATAATAATAAAAAAAAAAATAATTGGGCCAATATAAAGGTCTGGATACCTTATCACCTTAACTATCAAGGACCCAATAGCCCCTCAGAATAGCGGCACTCCCTTTAACTTAACCTACTCTATATATCTATATAAAATCCTAATCCTAAAAGTGCAAGAATTTTGTGCAACGATTTTATGTAATAATAATAATAATAATAATGTGACTTTTTATGTCATGTTTTTTGTCACGCTTTAAATCAGGCTTATTTTAAAACCTACGTATATATGTTTGGTATCATTCTTTTCAGAATTTATCAAACTTTAATGTGATATTGTTAGATTTTCAGATTCTTATTTTACATTATAAATAAAAATATATCAAGAACTCATGTCCCGCTAGATGAGACTTTGTGCCAAGAGATTTAACCACGCCCAGAGCCAGAAATAAAAGACAAAGAGTAGATGACAAAGACAGCTGCTGTACAGGCTTTTAAATGTTCAAAGCACAGTGCGAGATGCAGATCGTGCGGCACGCCAGCAACAGCAAGCCAGCGGCTGATTGAGCAAAGAGGAGGTAAAAAAAAAACTGCATTTGTCTCCCATTGTATCACCATTTAAGAGGGGGTTTGTTCAGCCCCCCTCTTCACAACATGAGCGACAGAGACACGAAGTGGCTGGTGCATAGCGCAGGCAAGGGGGGTTCGGCTAGTGAAGCAAGCAGGGGGTAAGCCCCCTAGTACGTTATAAAGTCAAGTGAAGTCAAGCTGGGGAGCATGCACTGGTACAGTGCGCTGCCGCACCCACTACACGGTGAAACAACTCGGGATCCCGATTTGCAAACCCCCAGGCGGACATGCGGTCCAGTCCCACCCTCCGGAAATGACCCTCTATCTGCAGCCAGGTGTTACATGGGCGACCCCTTGGCCTGGTCCAGCCACTCGAGTCCCCAACAATGAGGATCTTATGAGCTGGATCACCCTCAAGGAAATGCGCCACATGGCAGTAATGCCGTAACTGACGCTCCCTCACAATGCAGGTAATGTGCCTCATTTGGGACTCCATGACCAACCGCTCATTTGACACAAAGTCAAACCAATGGTACCCATATAATATATAATACCCTTATAAAGGCTTGAATTTTTACCACTCTGGTTGGCAGTGTTAATGGGGATGTCAACACAATTAAAAAAAAACAAAGCCAATTTCTGAAGCACATTGAAAAAAGTTTGGTAATGATTCACACTTAATATTTTCAATCTGAACCAATATAATTCTTTTTAGCTTATTGATCCCACAATTTTTACATTGAGGCAAACATTTATGATTGGGTGCAATTCTCTTGTTTTATACTGAAGTTATGTATTTTTTAAGTTGTTCTTCTTTATTGGCAGTTGGAAAGCCATCACGCTGGAAATTTATTATTATTATTATTATTAAAGTGCGACCGGAAGAATATACAAACGGCCCCTCAAACGCAGCACACAAACAACCTAAAATATTAGGTTAACTGAAATAGGATTTTTACGTTTATTCCCTCCACCATAACTTACTTTGGTACAAACAATTTTTTTTTACTTTGATTGAGATCTGAAACCAAATATTTCAAGCTACAACACTAAATGACTAATCTTAAGTTGCTTGAAAGAGAAAATTTACGGTGAATGAACAATATCAATGTTATACATTTTCAGTGCAGCATCTCACAATAAAAAAAAAAAACATTTAGGTGCCGTCGTTTACGTATTAATGTTGCATTGAGACTCTGATTACTCAATAAAATGATGACATGATATCCATTTATATTTGGACCAGATACCATCATGGCCTGTAATTATGGAGCTGGGATGGACAGTGATAATGTTTTGTGAAGTGGCACTCCCCTATCGTAATTGAATTAAGTGGGTTGACAAGGGGTGGCTGCCTTGCATATCACTGAGCACAGTATCGTTCTTCTTTTTTCCCTGCTGGAAAAGCCTGCAGCTCACCCCATGTCACGTTATCTTGCTGCGAATTTAGGGAGTGCAGTGTTTCCACACAGCATGGGATCCTTGGTCCTCGGTCTTTAAATGAAAAAGTCAAACATCCCCCCTTGCATCTGCAGGTTAGCACTCCCACTAGTGTGGAATGAACACATTTTAGCCTGCAGGTAGACTTCTGCTCATATCAGAGTCTTTGTAGTAAATGTTGTCAGAGAGGCGGAAGCTGCTGAGAGTGCATTAGTTAACATTTTCCCTGCGTTCTCCACCTACCCAGTCCAGGGCTGTTTGCTGCCTTGGACCGGTTTTTCCAGGATTTGTTTCAGACCTCATCGTGACCCTGAGCTGGATTAAGCAAATTTTAGGAATATTATGTTATGTTCTTATGGTTCCTCTGTCCCGAAGAGATGTGTCAACCAGTGTCTGACCTCTCTCTGAAGCTCTGTGAATTTATTCTGTTTGTTCGAGATGCAGCCTCCTAAAATGGCATGTTGAAGCTGGAAACCTGATCTCTTGTCAAATACAAGAAAAACGCAGAATCCGGCAACAGCAGAAATGCAATGTAAACAGCTAAAAACGTAAATCACTTCACCCACTTAATTTAACTAATTGAGTCAGAATGAGTACATGTTTAGACCATAAAGCCTTTTTAACTCCTAAATAAAGACTACAGTATTTGTAAGAAACTGATGGTGCAGTTTAGTCAATTCAGTCTGTCCATCCTGCACTGTTTGATTGCTTACAGTACACGCTCTGCAGTGAACATCTTCCCAAAGTTTACAATTATCAAAATTTTGTACCTTCTTAGTCCATTGTTGGAGCTTTAGGAAACAACAATACTGGCAACACATGCATGGGAACAACCTGGATGGCGTACCAGTCCATGGCAGAGCACATTTATGCCCATTAATTAAATGTTTTTGAACTTGTTCTTAATATTCTAGAGTCACAAACACATGAAGCACGTCATGGAAATTTTGGGCAAAGCATAAGAGCTAGGCTTGGAGTGAGACACTAGGTCCTCTGCACCGTACAATCACATCCTCCCATCAGTTCATTTCTGAGGCCACATTTCCAGTATAGGACTGAGGGACTCTGGACACCATCTCAGCAGCATTGTGCATAAAGAGGGAGTCAATCCTAGATCTGATGCCAATTTACTGTATAGCATATTGGCATTAAGCCATCTGTCCTTTTAATTTTGAGAGGATCATGGGAAGCTGTCCTAGCAGCACTGGGAGTAAGATGGGACTCAGTCGGAGTGAAGATGCCACCCACAGTGTGGCACACTAATTTATATATCTATCTATGGCATGTTAGCATCATTACAGGGTTATGGAGAGCTGTAGCTTATCCCAGCAGCACTGGGGGCAGGACAGCAACTGGTTCCATCATAAAGACAACTCAAATACATCCATCCATCCAACTGTTCTTGTCCTGAATATACTTTTTAAGTAAAAAACCAGAGGGAGCTGGACTATAGCCTGGCGGAATTAGGAACAAGGTAGGAAAAAAAAACCTGGGCCAGATGTCATTCTATTTTAGTGAACATTGACATCACCTATCCAATGATCGGATTTCTATTAAGTGTATGTAAACCAATACAGAGCAGTATCGACAAATATTAAACCATAAAACATCATAAGACAAGAAGATTTAACCTACAGTGTCCCCCCCTTCCATATTTGACCTGACCAAAAATTCCTTAATGCATTAAAGAGAGCCATGAGATCTGGGAGCATCCAAGGGGGAAGCACAAAAAAACCCCACAAAGCTGCATTGTAATGGGAATTAAAAATGCTCAGTAATTAAAATATACAAAGAAGAATTTGAGGACTGCACAAAGTGCACTTGTTTTAATGTGCGGTTGTGTATTTGTCATATCTAGCATTGTTACAGTTGTACATATTACATCTTTTAAGAACAGGCTTACGTTTGTACTAGGCAGTGTTTCAGAAAGGGCATATCATACTTTACCGATAGGGACAGCTGTGCTTTGGTGCCCACCTAATCAACCCCAAGTCTTTAAGAGGTAATCTTAATCACTGACTCAGGATATGAAATTTATGGTAGGGGGCTTGAGGGCATGCATCAAACCGGTTTGGTAAGGGGCTTTGTTATAACTCTGTTTGGGCATTACTTGGGCCTATAAGCCATTCCCAGCTGGAAGGCCATAAACTGCTTAGCTGATCTGAAAAAGGGTCGGGAGGACTGAAATGTGTCTGTTTACAACTGGCAATTCTGCTCCACGATGCCCCATGGGTCCAGTCATGCAGAGCAAGGGTTGGAGGAACTAAGGGTGTTGGCCGCATGCATTGGTTCAAGATTTGTGATTGCAATGATATTAGTTGGTCATCCCGACTTTCTCTCTCTCTTGCCATCTAACCATTAAGAGAAGACCTCCTGTCTCTCTTGCCATTCCTACAAGAAGAGAGGACCACCATATTAAGACAGGCAGGTTGGCTAGGCCTGTGGAGATGATGAACTGACCAGGAAGAATCAAATATTATTCACTACAAGTTATTACGCCACCTGAAACTACACATCTGGCATTATCAGGTTGTTGTTGTTTGTAATCAATCCTCATTTTATTCTGTTTCTTTATAATTTAGGCATATTATCTATAAATCATTATTAAGTGAAAGTGTCACTCTCCTTCTCGCCCCTCTGTTAGATAGAGTAACAAATGAAGGCTAAAAGTATGAGAATTAAGATATTAGTTAAGGTAAACACAGCAAAGAGTGTAAAGGGGAAAACAGGGTCATGTACTCTACAAGGACAAAACAACAATTTTGCGGCATTCCTTAATATAATTCCAAAGAAACTGCAGCGAAGACTACCATATTGAGAGACAGCTGCCAGATGCACCATTGCTCTATGCAGCAGACATTTCCACTAATCTAACACTGAAGAAAAAGGCTTTCTAGAAAGTGAAAAGCAGGGTGTCAGAAGATTTCCTACAAGAGAAGAAGAAAACAGAGACAGCAGATGATCCAGGATAGTCTGTCACTTATGTTTTTTAATCAAGTTTTCCAATAGGTGGTCCTGGGTAAAAGGAGTATATCCTGACAGCATTAAGGGAAGAGCATGAAGCAACCTTGAACAAAATGGCAGTCCATCACAGAGTACACACACAAGGATGATTTAGACTGAACAGTGAGTTTTTTTGGATATAAATCCCAAGGGTTATGGGGAGACTATAACAACCCCAGACCGAGGGAAATGAACAAGTGTTCAAGCATAATGAGACTGCAGAGTTGCCCCTGGTTTCATCTATCAAAATGCAGTTGTCAGCAAATCGTAAATCTAAAGGAATGCAGCCTGTAAATTTAGAGCCACTCTTCTTCTGTTTGACTTTGCCACTGATGTTGTGATCTTCATGGAGAAAATGGAGGCTCTGATCAGGGAACTCGATAGACTGAGCAAGGAGTCTGAGTGTCTGGGCTTATGAGTGTCCTGGATAAAGAACAAGATCCAGGCCTTTAATGACCTCTTGGGCACAGCCTTCAGCAGTGTATCTGTCTGCGGAGAGAGTGTTGACCTTGTTGAGAGGTTTACTTACCTCAGCAGTGACATGTCTCTACTGAATTTTCCTATGAAGTCAGTAGATAGATTGGGAGAGCGTGAAGGGTCATGAGGTTGCTGGAAAGGGGTGTGTGGCGCTGCCGATATCTATGCAAAAGAAAGAAGGTCCAAGTCTTTAGAGTCCTGGTGCTTCCTGTCTTGTTATATGGTTGTGAGACATGGACGCTATTCAGTGACCTGAGATGAAGACTGGACTCCTTTGGTACTATGTCTCTTTGGAGAATCCTTAGGTACTTCTGGTTTGACTTTGTGTCGAATGAGTCCTGAATGATGCACATTACCTGCATTGTGAGGGTGCGTCAGCTACGACACTACAGCATTCCCTGAGGGTGATCACAAGACCTGAGTGGCAGGACCAGGCCAAGGGGACGCCCACGTGACACCTGGCTGTGGCAGATAGATCTAGGTCATTTCCAGGGTTTGGGACTGGACCGCTTGTCTGCCTGGGATGTTGCCAATTGAGATGCCAAGCTGTTTCGTTGTGTAGTTGGTGCAGCACTGTACCAGTGTATGCCCCCCACCCTGACCTGACCTTCTTCAGTACAGGGCGGTGATTGTGCTACCCAACAAACTAACAGGCTTATTTCATCACTGTGTTACACAGTACTTCTAGAAATGGCCACTCACTGCGAAGCGATGTCCATTTTGGATACCAGTATAAAAGGTTCAAACATTAATCAAGTAAGTTGCTTAGACACTAGAGAGCAGGCATTCATCATAATGAAGGTTACATATATAAACATCCCATAATGAGTGATAACCCAGCCAGGTGTATCTATCTAAATGCATTTAAACTTCTTGGACCCATGTAACATTCTGGCTTAATCCATTTTGGGCAGCACTGGGCAAAAGGTAGGGTGCCAGTCTGTCAAATACACACCCAAATGGGACAAATTTGGAATTACTAACCATCAGGGCAGTCTTAACAGCATTATAGGCCCCCGGGTACAGCAGTGCACTGAGGCCCCTATCTGCACAACCGCTCAGCAAATCACAACATACATACAGTAGATTATCATGGGGCCTCCGGGAAACTGCCCAGCGTGCCCATGCGTTAAGATGACTCTGCCAACCATCCTAACATGAAGAACAACACAAGCAGAAGCAGGGGTGGATATGGAAACCCCCCACAAACCCTGAAGATGGCATCAGTGAGGCAGCAGCACTAACCAATGCTTCATGGTGCACATGAAAACTGAACGTTACCACAAGGAAACAAATAACCATTAATTTATATTACGCTTGTGCAGAGCAAACATAGAGCCAAGGTGCTATAAATATGCAGATATATAATAAAATTATTTTGCAACATGTACACAAGCAGATGACATGACTCACTTAGGGCCACACTACTAATCAACCCAATCACTTATAAAGTTCACTGAAGGTTCATATTCTGAAACATGTAATGGAAAATGCAGGTCCAGAAAGTAAATGGAATAAAGATAAGAAGACTCCTGCGTAATAAAGACTGTGAGAGAATTTACAGAAGTAAAATTCCGACTACAGGGAACCTTTGACACAGCAGGTGGACAGCAGGGCCACGCCATCTAATGAACAACTCGTCTCAGACTCTAATTAGGAAATTGGCTGGATGGAAAACTAGCCGCCAGAGCGAGCGGACCCCCAGGGCTGACTCTGAAAGGCCCTGATTGAGCTTGCTTATTACTGTGTGAACAGTCTGATCAAAATGCAGGTAATTTGCAAAGAATATAAGCACAGGTGTGTCTGTCAATTAATTAGCTACTCCTCTGCCGAATTTGCACCTGTGCCTGTTCTGCAGGATGGATCCACTTTTTGGAATCGATTTAAATGGGAATGAGCGCCCTTAACAAGCACACAGGGTATTCAGAGGAAAGCTCTTTCAACAAACATGGCTCGTGTTGTCAAAATGTCAGTGGGAAAGCTAAACACATTCAGCAGGGGGCTTCTGAAATTTACCTGAGAAGTGCAGAAGCTGGTAAATGAGAAATAAACGAAATAAAAAGCAAGAAGCCGCCTCTCATGAAAATATTTGATTGCAGTGAAAACCAGAAACCAGCCAGAGATTCTGTTCAACAAGCACACATCACTGTCAGAAATAGTGTAAAAAAATGGGAGTGATGGTCAAGCTTGTAAACAGCTTTATTCCAGGGGTCCTTCATTAAACTACTGGATTAAAATATACGATCCTTACATAATGGCATAAGGACGTCTGATGATATCGCTGTGCATGCAATCACATATCAGTGGCCATGCATCAAAAAGCAAAAGTTACATACACACAGACAGGCAAAGAATCACCTGAGGGCCTGTCCGATGCCTACAGACGATGAAATGTACACCACGGCTAATCTGCCAACTTCTTTTGGTTTGGTTTATTCTTTTACGTTAAATATTACATCATTTTAGGCAGTAATCTGTCCATAATCTTTCAATGCCAAAATCCCCTTTGGATCACAGTGACACTTTAATGGAGAGAGCAGGTTCAGAAAATGAACAGATTGATGGGTAAATTCAACTTCTGCCATTAACATGTTGAAAGCCGGCCGCAGTAGACTGACATTATGCTCATCACAACATTTTCATCCATCTGTTTAATGTACTGGGCCTTGGTAAGAAAGAGTCTAACGCATTAGCATTTTGAAGGCAAGCAAGTTCCCAGCCTGGATATGGCACTCTTGTAATGCCTGGATATGGCACTACCCACATTGTAGTGTGCTGAGCCCTCTACTCGACTCCTTGTTCACTTCTGTTTGTGTGGCTAGACACAGGTTCTACTCCATCATTACATTTTTTTGAGGACATCACTATCTTAGGCCTGATCACCAATAATAATTACAGTGTCGAGGTCCACTTTGCTGACTCAGTGGGACCAGAACAACAACCTCACCCTCAACGTCAGCAAAACCAAGTAGCTGATCACAGGCTTGAGGAAGCAGAAGGCAGACCAGACTATCAACACACAGCTCTAGAATTTCTTTGAGTGACCAGCACTAATGACCTATCATTAGCTATCATCAGCAAAGCCTGCCAATACTTCCTTAAATGTCTAAGGAAAGTCCAGGTGTCTCCATTTATGCTAACTGCACAGTACCTTTTGTACTCCCTGGCTGCATTTGGTAGGGCACCAGCTTGGCTCAGGTCCAGAGGTGAAATCAGTACAGAATATTACAGGCTCCTTCCTGTTCAGAACAAACAGCATGTAACACATGCTGCTTTAGCATTATTATAGGTCTCCGCTATCTTCCAAAGTCCTTCTTCTGCTTCTTTCGACATTTAATGGCTTATCATTTCTTCACTCACCCGGTGAAGCAGGAGAGGTGAGCCCCTTGGGGTTCTCGTCTGGATGAGATATTGAGACAAATTAACTATTAGCTAAACAAATGAGCCTGATGAACTGAATGGTCTCCTCTCATTTGTCAAATTTCTTATGTTCTAACAAACCCTTAGCACTCACACCACTAAATTCGAGTGGAGCTTTAATCCTCAGATGATGTTACTCATAAGCTATACATTCTGACAACTGCATGAGTGGACCTGATGTGTGTTTCTTATACTGACAGCTGTTTCATTCATTGTATGTTATTGGTATTGTACTGCTGTCATTTTACTGTGGGAGATAAAAGTAAGAACTTCATTGTGTCGTGTACACAAAATAATAAACTTGACTATGAATTTAGGATAATTGAAAGGAGTAATATGCATGTTTTTATGATACAGGAAGAAACTGGGTCACCAGAAAGAAAACCAACTTGAACACAGCTACAACAGCCTGGCTGGGAACTGAACCTCAGTCCACAGAGGTGAGTGGCAATAATGTTAATTACTATACCACCACGCTGCTCCTCATGAACAGGCTTAGCATTATACAAAGTAAATATTGTAAAGTGCATTAAAAAAGATCCATCTGTCTAACTATTCCCCCAATTTGTGTTGTCACACACGTGTGCATGGGAGGCAGCTAAAGGGCTCGAAAGAAGTAGTGGCAGACTGCACTGACCCTTTCTCTTTATTCCTGCAGACCAAATGCGGGAAATTCCGCCTGGACCCTTTAACATCACTACAGGTTCCACCCCTAAAGACGTCACTTCCTCCTTACAACTTTAAAACCCTCCCTGTCTGTACCAAACCACAGTTCTGTTTTGGACTCTTGTCTGTAAAGACCAATTGTTCGCAACCTTTTTTCTTCAATTTTGCAGCCATTTACAGGAGGCTGCCCCAGGCTTGGTTATTTATAAATGTTCAATGTAGGTTTGCTGGAATTAACCTGGCAACACTGGGGGCAGGGCAGGAGCCAACCCTGAATGGAGTGAGGGGGCACACTATTCCATCCATTCATTATCCAATCCGTTATATCCTAACTACAGGGTCATGGGGGTCTGCTGGAGCCAATCCTAGCCAACAAAGGGCGCGAGGCAGGAAACAAACTCTGGACAGAGCGTCAGCCCACCGCAGGGTGCGCACACACACACCCACACACCAAGCATACACTAGGGACAATTTAGGATCACCAATGCACCTAACCTGCATGTCTTTGGACTTTGGGAGGAAACCGGAGTATCCGGAGGAAACCCACGCAGACCCAGGGAGAACATACAAACTCCACGCAGGGAGGACCCGGGAAGGGGGGCACACTATTGTAGGACACATTTATAGAAAACTTACAGTCACTAATCAACCGAACCTGCATGTAGTTTTGAGATTTGACAAGAAACTGGACTCTCAGGTAAAAACCTATGTGAATGTGTAGAGGACATGCACGCTCTACATTATTGTGTGACAATGCCAGGTTTTGAAAGTGGTTCCCTTGCCATGTGAAGAAACTGCACTGACCATGCCTTCCCATTATAAACATTAACAAATTCTAACTGGTGAAGATCAGCTACTCCATAACAACACTTTCCCCTTGGAGTCAACACATGGGGCTTTTGGACATAGCATCCATGGACACGTTTTCTAGTTTGTGGTAGGTAGTTGTTATTCCATCAGCTCATTTACGCATCTTTAAATAGTTTTACATGTATCAATACAGTTGATTCACAAAGTACTCAAACCTCTTCATTTTTTCATATATTATGTTCAAGCCCTGTGCTAAAATCATTTAAATTGATTTTACCCCACCATGTGGAGCGGTGGCTTTGAGGCTAGGGATGTGCACCAACAATCAGAAGGTTGCTGGTTTGAATCCCGTAAATACTAGAATTGACTCCACTCCGTTGGGCCTTTGACCAAGGCCCTTAACTCGCACTTGTTTTCGTCCTGGGTATGATGTTAATCTGCATTCAACCCTGCAAACAGGTCCTCCAACTTACAGGGAAAACTTGGGGGACTGGCATTCATTGTTCCAGTGTGGCACTGAGGTGTCACCTGCTGCACTTGGTTCCCAATTCAGATGGTTCAGCGTGTGGTGGGTGAAGCAATGCACTGTCAGAGCATACTCTCAACCCCAACCTTACCTGACATCAAGCAAAAATCAATACCCCATAACAACAAAACAAAAATTGGATTTTAGAAAGTTTTGCAAATGTATTAAAAATAAAAAACACATTTACACAAATATTCAGACCCTTTACTATGACACTTGAAATTTGTCTCAGATACATCCCATTCTACTGATCATCACTTAGATGTTCTTACACCTTACTTGGAGTTCACTGGTGGTCAATTCAATGGATTGCACATGATTAGGAAAGGCACACATCTGTCCACGGAAGGTCTCACAGTCGACAATGTGTATCATAAAAAAAACCAAGAAATGAGGTCGAAGGAATTTCCTGCAGATCTTAGAGATGTGATTTTGTTGAGGCACAGATCTGAGGAGCGATACAAACAATTCCTACAACACTGAAGGTTTTTAAGAGGTTTCCATAATTTTTAAAAGGAAGGTTTGATACAACTATGACTCTTCCTAGGGCTGGCCACCCGGTCAAACTGAGCAATCAGGAGATGGGGGGCCTTGGTAAGAGTGACCAAGAAACCTAATGGTCAGTTTAGCACAGCTTTGAAGAACCTGTGAGGAGATGGGAGAAATTTCCATAAGAACAATCATCACTACAGCAATTCACTGATCTGAGCCTCTCTTAGTAAAAGCCGCTTGGAGTTTGTAAAGACTGTAAGAAAAGATTTTTTGTAGTTTGATGAAACCAAGATCAGCATCATGTCTGGAGGAAGCCAGGCACTGCTCATCGCCTGTATGATACCACTGCAACAGTGAAGTATGGTAGTGGTGGCATCATGCTGTGGAGTTGTTTTATTAGCAGCAGGGACTGGAAGAATACTGAGGGTGGAGGGAAAGCTGAACAGGGCAAAGTACTGAGGTATTCATAATGAAAACCTGCTGCAGAGTGCTCTGGTCCGAAGGATCGACTTCCGGAAGAAATGTGACAGTACATTAAGCTCACTTGCTCAGCTAATAGCTACACTGCTGCAAAAGGGCTTACTGAAAGCTTCATGGACCTCTGCTTTAGCTACCTAATTTAATTTATAGCAAATTGTGATAAGTCCTTGGTGGAAGACATGTTTCCATGGTTCCATGATGAATTAAATTCCATTTATTCCCTGTTAGATGTCTGTTAGTTTGTGATTCACTCTTTAAAAGTCTTTTGAGTCACATTTTTCAAGGGTTTTGTAAATGGAGTTTGCATGTTTTTCCCATGTCTCAGTGGGTTTTCCCGGAGGTACTCCAGTACTTCTCTTGCCTTCACACAGTAGATGAACTCTTAACTCTGAATGGTGGTCTTGTGTTTTCAGGTGTATGCATGAGTAAGCCTCAGGATGGACTGACACCCCGTTCAGAGAGTTACCTGCCTTGTGTCAAGTGCTGCTGGGATAGACCCTGAACCAGATTGCGCAGGTTACAGAATGTAAGTAAGCTTGCTTTTATAACGTTTAGGACTTGGATTAGCTCCACACATAAACTGAACAGACTTAACTTAACAGACTTAACTTCCTTAACTTGTTAGAGGAGGGTATGTCCTTTAGGCCCACCATACACTTTCTTTCCCTTCTCTGCACAGTTTGCAGAGCTGCTGTATCTTTTAGTACAGAGCAATGATCAAAATCTTCATATGGTAACCTAGATGGAGTCTCCCAGGAGGTTAAATGTTGTAAGTGCCATGCAGAAAGGGCAGGCATCCTGGCTGGGATGGAGGATGATTTCTTGCCCAGTCAAGAGGCTATAATGGAACATTCATGGTAGGTGCAGTTCATTTCCCCACATGGCAGGTGGCAGTGTTCCTCAAGGTTGAACCCAGTTAGGGAATTGAGGTCTGGAAATGCAGCCCTGTTGGGACCCTTGGGTGCTTCCAGTGGGCACTGTCGGGGGAAGGACTGTCCTGGTCTCAAAATGGCTTTGGATGACATTTGTGTGACAACAGAAGTTAAAAAGAAGCCCCCAGCCTTACCTCAGGACGTCAGAGCTGGGAGGCAGCGGGTGACTCTCATCAGGAGGATGAAGACAGGAAGAGAATCTGTAATTATATATTCATGGATTTTGGTTGGTGCTTAATTGGAAAAGTTTTATTTGAAAATAAAAAACCTTTTATTTGACCCAGGAGTTGTGCTGGGTGACATTGTGTCTGTGGTTTTTGGCTCAATGGCATCCCCATTGTAGTTACAGTATTGTTTTTTGCACCTCATAGGTGTTTCTCCAGTTGCTCAGGGTCTTTCTGGGTAGTTTTTGATGCATTGCTATCATCTTTGATTCCTCTAATTGTTTGTCATCTGTAATTGTCACGAACATCTGAATAAATGTCACCCAATTCGTAACCACACCATTTGGTGGACAATAACTACAAGTTCCACGGATGTCTTAGATGCCTCCTGACTTGTGTAGTAAGCTTGAATCGGAAGTGCTAAGCAAAGCTGCGTCCCTCTTAATATACAGTAACTGGTGAACTGGCAGGGACAAAGTGACTCAGGAGTTAAACTTGTAACCTTATGGTTTACAGTCCAGCACCTTAGCACTAGGTCATGCAGCATGTGTTCAAGAGTGTTATTAATTTGATTATTTTCTTCTTATCAAAAAGTGGAGATGTAGCCCCTTAAGACTGAGAAAAGTAAAGTTTGGTAATAAGAAAGGCACTGTGCAGGCCAGATGGCATTGTTGTCAAGGGATCGGGTATTAAGTAGACCACAAGACTACTTCCATTTTAGTGTGACCTTGAGTGAGTTACTTCACTCGTCTTTTCTCCAATTGTAAAAAAAAAGATACAAGGCATATAGAGTATACATTGTAATGGTGCTGAGAAATGAGCCACCCATAGTATGAGCCGGCATTGCACCACCAGCAGCAGGAGAACCTATAAAAACGGTAAGCCTACAACATCACATTCAGTATTCCCTCTAGGCTGGCAATGGCGACCCATCCCTTTAAGGATAGTGAGAGCCATACAAGAGCCACGTATAGAGCCAAAGGATCCACTGAGGCACTCAACGCCAGAGCTACAATATTGTATAAAGTAAGGGATGTTTGAAGTCTAGTGAGACGACCAATTTGAACTAATCTCATTTTCAGAACCTCTTTTTTATTTGAGGCTTGAAATAGTAAAATGTGGTCTTCCCAGCACCAGGACTGGCTGCTATTAAACTTCAGGCTAAAGAAGATTCATATAAGCTCTCCTTAACTTACAGTTTCTGTTACCGTCAACAGGTCAAGTTTTACTTCTTATCAATAAAGACCTAGAGATGCCAACAGACGCCATCAGAGAAGTCAATAGTTACTTCTTTTGGTTGATTTGGTAAAGAAGGAAATCCATCCATCCATTATCCAAGCTGCTATATCCCAACTAAAGGGTCACGGGGGTCTGCTGGAGCCAATCTCATCCAACACAGGGCACAAGGCAGGAAGCAAACCCCAGCCCACCGCACACCAAGAACACACTAATGATCACCAATACACCTAACCTGCATATCTTTGGACTGTGGGAGGAAACCGAAGTAGCGAGAGGAAACCAACGCAGACACGGGGAGAACATGCAAACTCCACGCAGGGAGGACCTGGGAAGCGAACCCGGGTCTCCTAACTGTGAGGCAGCAGTGTTACCCACTGTGCCACCGTGCCGACCTAAAGAAGGAAATTCATTCCCAAAATGAAACATAAAAATGACCTCTTACTATGTGCTTATAAAAACAACATGTGCTCATTGGTGCTGACCTCTGATATGTTTAAAATGCAGTAGGAGAAGGTTCACAATCGAACTGAGAGCGAGGTGATGTCTCACAGATGGCAGACAAATGCTGGGTGACCCAGGCTGGTGTCCTTACTGGCATATTGGACATGCAGGGAGTGAAGGAGAAGACCCATCTGTTTATTGCATGGCTGGTCGATGAATTTAGAAGTAAGCCACATTAACTCACCCTTTAACAGTTAGGACATGCTAATGCCGAACAGACAGTAAAAAAAAAAATAATGGTTTGTCTTTAATAATAATAAATGAAGCAAATGACAGCGGCTCTTGCTTTGGTTCCCGTGTGCCTGCCAAGACTGTAGGATATCAATTCACAGCGCGTCCCAGTGGTCCTCCACCACAAGAGCAGGCCTCAGAGTATCTGCTCTGTCACTGGCCCTTGCATTTCATGATCTCTGCACTGTCATGTTTCCCAAGACTTCTTAAAATGTTAGTATCAGTCTGATGACTCGGTTTGAATTTGTCACAAATGCTCCCATGCGCATCTCTGGCCTGTGCAGTGACACAAGGGTCGCTTTCTCTAAAGACAGTAATAGAACATTCGAATCTTAAGCAAAAAAAAAAACTCCTAAGAGCAGGAGTGCATTAGTACTTGTGCTGCCATTACTGCGGACACTTGAGATACCACATATACAGTATATTTAATGCATATGAATGAATAAACAGCATCTGCTAAAACCCATTAGGCTTCCTGCTGTTGTCAGGCATGTGCAAAAGCTCGCTGACTGGCTTAGAGCGGCAGCTAAGGGCTGGAATAAGGCCATTTTTTAGTTTGGCAATTCTGTTCTAACATGCCATATGTCAGGAATTTCAAGTGTTTAAAATCTCATTTTCACACATCTCAGCACCATTTGCAATGATTCTAAAGGGTCTTTGATACAATTTTGTAACACAAGCATCTCTCTTACACACAGTCACGCTGTTGAACATTCGTCCCGGATTATAAACACAATAACTAGGCCTGTCTATAAAAATCTTGCACATTTTTGTAAAAAGCATTCAGATTAATATTACATAAGTATACCTAAATTCCATTTAGATCCTTCTCCTTTACTCATACTATTTAGGAGTTATCTGATTCTAACATAATTCTTAACAATTTGCTTTAGTCGCATGTTTTATTGTCAACACGCAAAATGATTCTGATGCTTTCAAATTGAAGTAATAGTCTGGGGCAATGCATTTGCTAAAATTTTCAGTCCTATTAGGTATCTGCCTCAAACAGTTTTTTTAAGTTTAGCAGCTTATTTCTCTGTGCTGTGTCTTCAGTAAAAAGCAAAATAAATTTTTGCACCAATGACTTTAAATATATATATATATATATATATATATATATATATATATATATATATATATATATATATATAGTATATATATATATATATATTGTGGGGGATGACTGGAAAGCCAACCTGGCCAGGATGCCCTCTTCATGGAAGGACTGGGGGAGACAGCCCACCCAGTGTTTTGTTCCCCTGGTAGCAGTTGCCCCAGATTCATGCAAGGCATCATGGGAAC